>NC_058080.1:3300445-3368950 GCF_014858855.1 Bufo gargarizans
GAGGACATTTGTTCCCTTGAGAGAAAGATGCAAACCATCTTTCTTGTACAGTTCTTTTCCATTCCTACAAGAGCTAACATGAGACACAAAGCCAAACTCTTGGTTCAGACACCATTCACCAAGCCATACATTAAATTCCTTAATGCGCATCTTCCTGTCATGCTGAAGGTTATGCACAGGTAAAACTGCAGAGAGTGAAACAGTTGATGCAACCTCCCAAATATCTTTTCCAAGTGTGTGAAAAGCTTCTTTCACCTTTGAAACCTCATTGCAAGCCAGATCGTTTGTCCCAAAATGGAGAATAACATCCACTTCCCTTTCCTGCTTTGCCTTCCTAACAATATTAAGGATCCGTCGTCTATCCCTGCTAGCGGTAGCACCAGGGAGACATCTCACAACACCATTCTCCTCAAACTTCACACCTCTTATGATGGAATCGGCCACCAACAGCTGCTTACTATCAATCCTCACTTTCTCCTTTTTGTCTTTGGCTGCAGTCTTACATACTTTAGGCATGGGAGATGATTGTTTCTCACCCATTGTGCTTGAGCCATCCTCCATGTTGCTCTAGCACTCTGAAAGTGCTGCTAATGAATTATGGCGAGCTGGTTGCTAGCCGGCTCGCTGTCAAGGCATGCGGTTGCACCTGGCATCGTGTGTTTGAATGTGTTCACTTTCTATGTTTGGTGTGCACGGGATTTAGTTGTGTGTGGATTTCCCCTTTAAGTGACACTTACCTTGTCTGGTGTTCGAAGGGTTAACTCATTTCCTTGTATGTGTGTGTGGGTGTGGCTGCTTGAGCTATTTAGCTCCTGCTGGATGCCTGTAGCTGAGGGGTACTCCAGCCATGCTTTATCTTCCAGTGAGGGCCATATAAAGCCTGGACTTTATATGCCATCTATCCAGTGAGGGCCACCCTTGTGGTCATAAATATATGTTATGATGTTAAGAAGATGTTTTTATGCTCTTGTTGTTTGCAGCTATGGGTGTCCTGGATACCTGTGTGATTTGTGTGTGTGCTGTTTCCTTAATGTTTGTGTGTACATCAGTACTTGTGCACGGGTTCCAGTCAGCGTGTCTGTGGCAGGTAGGTGTAGTACTGGTTTAACTCACCTGCAATATCCATATACTGTATATGTTTCCCCTCTCTTTGCTCCTTGGCCAGTGAGACTCCTGTTTGTCCGTGTCTAGGAGGAACAGGTCGTCTTACCCTGTTCCTAGTCCAGGGATTTCCTGAGGGCTAGTAGGGACCCTAGGTTACTCCTACCATCTGGGTTGGCTCATAAGGTTAGGAGTCAGGGTCAGAATTAGGGACGCGCTAGGAGGTGACCTGCTCCCTGATCTTGTCGTCCTGGCCTAGCAGCTCCCCTTATCCTATTGACATCGCACGGTTGAGGGTTTCCCCCACTCTCATCCGTGACAATACCATTAAAAAAAGGTGTAAAAAAAGTAATTTTTTGTCACCTTACATCACAAAAAGTGTAATAGCGATCAAAAAGTCATACGCACCCCAAAATAGTGCCAATCAAACTGTCATCTCATACCGCAAATCATTCCCTACCCAAGATAATCGCCCAAACACTGAAAAAAAACTATGGCTCTCAGACTATGGAGACATTAAAACATGAGCCCCTACACAAGACAGTAAAAAGAAAGTAAAAAAATAAATAAAACTATGCCTTTCAGAATGTGGAGACACTAAAGAAACTTTTTTTTTAAATGCATTGTTATGTAAAACTGAAACAAACAACAACAAAAAAAGTAGTCATATTTGGCATTGTCGCGTCCATGACAACCTGCTCTATAAAAATACCATATGATCTAACCTGTCAGATGAATGTTGTAAAAAATAAATTTAAAAAAATGGTGCCAAAACAGCTATTTCTTGTTACCTTGCCTCACAAAAAGTGTAATATAGATCAACTAAAAATCATATGTACCCTAAAATAGTACCAACAAAACTACCACCCTATCCCATAGTTTCTAAAATTGGGTCCATTTTTGGAGTTTCTACTCTAGGGGTACAGCAGGGAGGCTTCAAATGGGACATGGTGTCAAAAAAACAGTCTAGCAAAATCTGCCTTCCAAAAACCATATAACATTTCTTTCTTTCTGCACCCTGCCATGTTCCCGTACAGCAGTTTACGACCACACATGGGGTGTTTCTGTAAACTAAAAATCAGGGCTATAAATATTGAGTTTTGTTTGGCTGTTAACCCTTGCTTTCTAACTGGAAAAAAAGGGATTCAAATGGAAGATCTGCCAAAAAAGTGAAATTTTGAAATTTTATCTCTATTTTCCATTAGTTCTTGTGGAACACCTAAAGGGATAACAAAGTTTGTAAAATCAGTTTTGAATACTTTGAGGGGTGTAGTTTGTAAAATAGGGTCATTTTTGGGTGGTTTCTATTGTGTAAGCCTCACAAACTGACTTTAGACCTGAACTGGTCCTAAAAAAAGTGGGATTTGCTTCTAAACTTCTAAGCCTTCTAATGTCCCCAAAAATTAAAATGGCATTCACAAAATGATCCAAACATGAAGTAAATGTAAATTAATAACTAAATTATGATGTTAAGAAGATGTTTTTATGCTCTTGTTGTTTGCAGCTATGGGTGTCCTGGATACCTGTGTGATTTGTGTGTGTGCTGTTTCCTTAATGTTTGAGTGTACATCAGTACTTGTGCACGGGTTCCAGTCAGCGTGTCTGTGGCAGGTAGGTGTAGTACTGGTTTAACTCACCTGCAATATCCATATACTGTATATGTTTCCCCTCTCTTTGCTCCTTGGCCAGTGAGACTCCTGTTTGTCCGTGTCTAGGAGGAACAGGTCGTCTTACCCTGTTCCTAGTCCAGGGATTTCCTGAGGGCTAGTAGGGACCCTAGGTTACTCCTACCATCTGGGTTGGCTCATAAGGTTAGGAGTCAGGGTCAGAATTAGGGACGCGCTAGGAGGTGACCTGCTCCCTGATCTTGTCGTCCTGGCCTAGCAGCTCCCCTTATCCTATTGACATCGCACGGTTGAGGGTTTCCCCCACTCTCATCCGTGACAATACCATTAAAAAAAGGTGTAAAAAAAGTAATTTTTTGTCACCTTACATCACAAAAAGTGTAATAGCGATCAAAAAGTCATACGCACCCCAAAATAGTGCCAATCAAACTGTCATCTCATACCGCAAATCATTCCCTACCCAAGATAATCGCCCAAACACTGAAAAAAAACTATGGCTCTCAGACTATGGAGACATTAAAACATGAGCCCCTACACAAGACAGTAAAAAGAAAGTAAAAAAATAAATAAAACTATGCCTTTCAGAATGTGGAGACACTAAAGAAACTTTTTTTTTAAATGCATTGTTATGTAAAACTGAAACAAACAACAACAAAAAAAGTAGTCATATTTGGCATTGTCGCGTCCATGACAACCTGCTCTATAAAAATACCATATGATCTAACCTGTCAGATGAATGTTGTAAAAAATAAATTTAAAAAAATGGTGCCAAAACAGCTATTTCTTGTTACCTTGCCTCACAAAAAGTGTAATATAGATCAACTAAAAATCATATGTACCCTAAAATAGTACCAACAAAACTACCACCCTATCCCATAGTTTCTAAAATTGGGTCCATTTTTGGAGTTTCTACTCTAGGGGTACAGCAGGGAGGCTTCAAATGGGACATGGTGTCAAAAAAACAGTCTAGCAAAATCTGCCTTCCAAAAACCATATAACATTTCTTTCTTTCTGCACCCTGCCATGTTCCCGTACAGCAGTTTACGACCACACATGGGGTGTTTCTGTAAACTAAAAATCAGGGCTATAAATATTGAGTTTTGTTTGGCTGTTAACCCTTGCTTTCTAACTGGAAAAAAAGGGATTCAAATGGAAGATCTGCCAAAAAAGTGAAATTTTGAAATTTTATCTCTATTTTCCATTAGTTCTTGTGGAACACCTAAAGGGATAACAAAGTTTGTAAAATCAGTTTTGAATACTTTGAGGGGTGTAGTTTGTAAAATAGGGTCATTTTTGGGTGGTTTCTATTGTGTAAGCCTCACAAACTGACTTTAGACCTGAACTGGTCCTAAAAAAAGTGGGATTTGCTTCTAAACTTCTAAGCCTTCTAATGTCCCCAAAAATTAAAATGGCATTCACAAAATGATCCAAACATGAAGTAAATGTAAATTAATAACTATTTTTAGAGGTACTACTATGTATTATAGAAGTAGACAAATTGAAATTTGGAAATTAGCAAATTTTTCAAAATTTTGGGTAAATTTTGCATTTTTTTTATAATTTTTTATTGTTTTTACTCCATTTTACCAGTGTCAAGAAGTACAATATGTGACGAAAAAACAATCTCAGAATGGGCTGGATAAGTAAAGCATTTTAAAGTTATTCACACATAAAGTGACACTAGTCAGATTTGCAAAAAACGGCCTGGTCCTTAAGGTGAAAATAAGCCTGGTCCTTAAGGGGTTAAAGAAAATGGGGGCCCATTATTGAAAAAATAAATTTGGTTCAGATAAGGTAGACACTTTTACTCAATTGTCAGTTGATTTTCTGACATATACTGAAATGGTGAGTAATAAAATAGAATGATCTCAAGAATGTGAATTCGGAGGGAAATTGTTGATGAAACATAATATGTATTGTATTATGATTTGATATACTCTAAGTAATTTAAAAAACGCACAAAATCTTCCGTGCAGCTTGGTGAGCAGCGATGTAGGTACCTTGTGACCACACTGTTTCTTTGTACAAAATATTCAATAGCAGGCTACATGTCTTTGCCTGTAGATCCTTATAGAATTCCCTGTTGCTGACTGTTCTATATGCTCTCCTTACTCTACATGAAAAATGTAAGCTCTTTGCGCACAATTATAATCAAAACTTTGTCAGGCCCCTTTACCAACGATGAGGTGGTCTCTGCCTAAGTCTACACAATTTAGGGCAGTGTAGAAAAAGAAATTGGGTTTTAGTACTTTGGCCAATTTTGACTCAAAAGAGATATCCTGCTTGGAAGACCTAACAGGTTTGAATCTAAAGACCCCCTAGTTGAGGATTTCAGGGGGGGAATCAGCTCCACAATCTGCCACCCATACCCGCCGACAGCAATGTATACTTATTTTATCATAAAGTCTTAGAAAGGGTAAAAGCTTTGATTCACCCGAAAAGGAAAAGGAACATTGATTTTAGAGAACAAAGAGTCCTTAAATGGCAACAATCTCATAATAATATTATAGTGAAACCGGCTGATAAGGGGGGTAGTGTGGTTCTGATGACTAGAGCCTGTTATGTAGCAGAAGCAGAAAGACAGTTAGGGGATAGTCATGTTTATGAGGTGCTAAAGTCGGAACCTACAGTAAAAATCCAGAATTCAGTTAGGAGTTTTTTACATAAACAGGTTGAGTACAATGTTTTGTCTAGAAAAAAAGCAGAAAAATTACTTCCCCCCATGTCCACAAAAACCATCATGGTATTTTTTACCAATAATACTTAAGTCACTGACCCACCCCCCTGGGAGACCTATAGTCTCGGGGGTTGGGTCAGTGACTGAACCTTTGTCTCGGTACATGGACTGGCTGCTTCGTCCGTTAGTCTGTCAGATACCATCTTACCTTAGAGACACTGGGGACCTTCTGGTGGCACTGGAATCTCTCCAGTGGCAGGCAGGATTCCAATTAGTCTCTCTAGATGTGGAAAGTCTGTACACTCGTATCCCGCAAGATGAAGGCATTAATGCTGTTGGTGAAATATTGAATAGCATCAATAAAAGCCAGATGTTTGTGTACTTCGCAAAAGGTGCCCTGGAGTTAATTTTAAAGAATAATGCCTTCAAATTCAGGGATCGATGGTACAGACAGAAATTTGGAATGACCATGGGCACGTCAGTCGCATGTACCTTTGCAAATTTATATTTAGCCAGGTTTGAAGATAAATTTATTTTCACAGGTGACAACCCCTATATGTCCTATGTAAAGCTGTATCTAAGATTTATAGATGATGTTTTCATGATTTGGTCTGGCTCTGAATCCCTGTTCAAGGAATTTGCTGAATATTTAAACATGTGAATAACATAAATATGAAGTTCACCCACAATTTTGGTAGCTCCAAATTGGAATTCTTAGATGTGATGGTGTTGGAGAGAGTTGGTCACCAAGGGCTCTCGTAAGCCAACGAGTTACCACCCAGAGAGTGTCATTTCACGAGTTACCACCCAGAGAGTGTCAAGAAAGCACTCTCTTATGGACAATTTGTCACATTGAGAAGAATTAATAAAACAGAAGAGAGCTTTAGGAAGTAATCATTAGAACTAAAGAAACATCTTTTGGCTAGGGGTTACCCTGAGAATCTGTTAAATGATGCATTACAGAAAGTTATGATAATACACAGGGCTACGGCACTCAAAGGAAATACAAAAAATAAGAGACAGATAGATAATCAGAAGCACTTTGTTTTTTTCTTTCAAGTATAGTCCTATGGCAGATTGTATCCAGAAAGTGATAAGGGAGTATTGGGATATAATGGAGAAAGATGATAGTCTAAAAGGGATAAAAGGATCTAGTGACCTAGTAGTATTTACGAAATGTCATACCTTAAAAGACAAACTAGTCAGAAGTCGCTTTGTAGAGCCAAAGTCAGATATGTGGTTGAGGGATTGGACACCTATTGGGATCCGGCATTGCGGAAATTGCTCTTATTGTAAGTACAATCCCCAATGGGACTTATTAAGCTTTGGAGGTTTGCAACGAGCAAATACCCTGATTACATGCAGGAGTAAATATGTTGTATGCCTCATTTCATGTATATGTGGTAGATTCTATATAGGTAAGACTATCAGGAACATGAATGAAAGATTTAGGGAACATCTTAATGCTATCCTCACAGGAAAAGGCTGCCCACGATTAATAGAACATGTGAGATCAGAACATAATAGCAACAATAAGGTTTTGAGATTTGCAGGGATTGAGTCAGTATGTAATCCACCACAAGGAGGCGATAGACATCGCAAGGTCTTGAGAAGGGAGGCTAGATGGATACTGAGATCCGGAGCTATGGGCCCATTAGGCCTAAATGATAGAAATTACTTAGGAGTGTTTCTACAGATGCATTATTTGTGATCTCTCTGTTTTTAATTTAATGTTTTGTTTATAACATTTTTTTGAATGTATAGCACTGAACCTCTGGTGACGTCACTAGTATGTGCCGCACAGAGGCTCTGTTGCATAAAGATGATGTTTGTATGTCAGAACGTCAATGGCCTGAGGAAGCACTGAGGCGTGAAATGACCGTTGCCACGAGTCACTGCCTGCGGTATGTTGATCTGCCCTATGCCTGTACCGATGTGAAAACTAAGAAATAAAGAAACCCATCTTTTTGTGCTGCTCATTCAATTTACTTTTGTGGAACATGTGCACTGTATAACATAAATCCCATCTGTTGAGTTACATGTCAGATTCTCCTTTATATCTAAATGAAAGGGATTATTCGTAGACTGAATATTAGTAGTAACCGCTACCTACTCCATACCTGAAAAAGCCTTTCAGGTTTAACCAATTTTGTGTCATCTCTGTTTTTGACCTCTTGTAGGTTGGTGCGTCTTTATGGCCTAAGGCACTAAGAATGAAGACAAAACCACACCTACAATACATTTACTATATATTACAGAAAAACATAAAAAATGCATCAGAAACACATGTTTATTTTTTTTAGATATACAATAGACATATATTAATCTAACTTTGATGTATACTAATATGTTAAATAAGTGATAAAAAGAATTTGCTTTGTGACATCTATATGCGTGTATTTTTAACTTTTTATTTTTAATAGTCATTTTGAGTTAAGAAAAATAGCGTGAATAAAGAAAAGTTGTGGATTGGTATATTTAGATATGAAAGGAACAATCCATTTCAGGTTTTCCAAATGTTGCTCCTGAGTGATCTCACTTTTGGAGAGAGAGTTTAAAAGGACTTTCAGATTGCATTTTTCATGCCACTGATGAAGGAGTGTGTAAGCTTCAAAACGCTTCTGAGAATGAATTAAATGCAATCTAGATAGACCTTCTGAAAAATTCATACAGAGACATATAGCCACAGAAGGAATAAAAATAAAAGCGGAGACTGCTAAACTAAAGACAAAGGAAGGAAACATCGATAACACTTTACTGGAGTGACTAAGGCTGGGTTTAGACCTGAGCGTTTTACAGCGCGTTCCTACGCGCTGTAAAACGCTCAACAAGGAGAAACCAATGATTCCCTACGGGAATGGTTCTCACTTGGGCGTTTTACAGCGCGTGCGATCGCGCTGTAACACGCCCGACGCCCCAAGAAGTACATGAGCTTCTTTGGGGCGTCTCGTCGCGCGTTCCCGTACATAGACTTTTGGGAACGCGCGACAATGGGCGTTCGCTTGTCTCTGTATGCGCGATTGCAAACGCCGGTACAATCGCACATACAGAGCGCTCCATCGCGAACGCTCAGGTCTGAACCCAGCATTAAGGAACAGCAGTGACTCTGCAATCCAAAAGACAGGCGAAACCAGCAACACTTGGGACGCTATGTGGGATGCCAAGTCCGGAGAAGAACCTTTGCGCCTACAGCACTCGGTACTAGTGAAGCGGTTCCCGTACAAGCTGCTCCCGCTACAGTCATAAAGGTGGAAATGTAGCTATATAATAGCAAACATTAATCAAATGTTTTTGAAGTCTGAATGAACATTCTATTTCAACAAGGCGCATAATTACTAATCAGAAGACTAAAGAGACATTGTTATGTCACGTTTTTTTTTTCATAAACAAGTGAGACTAGACACCAATAAAGGACATTGAATGTAATAGATATAATTGATCAGACACACAAATCAAGGAATACCAAGGCATGAATTGAAATCACAATTAATTTAATCTTATTTATTACTATTTTTATCACTATTTTTATTTTATTTTTATTTTTTCATTTTTATTGTTTATCACAAACACCATTTTTTCTGGATATGATAAATATATTTCTAGACTAATCACATGAAATACAAAATTTTGCTCAGACAAAGTTATGGAACAACAGAAAGGACATTAACTATCTCAGATTCTACATTTTATATTTTTTTCCCTTTTATATATTTTATGTTTTTTTTTTTTTTTATATGAATTGATGTATTATATGCATTAGGATTGATGTAATCTTTAAATAATTATTCCCCTAATAATTCCTCAAAGATTACATCAATCCTAATGCATATAATAAATCAAATCATATAAAAAAAAAACATAAAATATATAAAAGTGAAAAAAATATAAAATGTATAATCTGAAATAGTTCAAATTAATGTATTTATACCAATGAATGGTATTTATACTTTCAGTTTTTATTTGCTTTGAAGTTTACATTAAATAAAAAATTGTAGTTTTTTAATGCGGCTCCGAATGTTAGAGTGCATGTTAACTATTTACAAATTAGTGTATAGCTAGTGGAGATCTCTTGTGCAGACACTCCAATTTAGAAATCTTTTGCTGTAGCTCTGATATTTTCTTTGCCTTTTGTTTATTGGTATATGCATAAAAGGATATGAATTCCCCCCTAATGTGCTATTTGTGAGCTTCCCAGAGTAGCTGCATAGAGACTAGAGTTGAGCGAACCCGTTATAACGGAAAATAATAACAATCTTAAAACAGAATGTTAAATAAAATGTCTATTGAGGGGTTAAAAAGGGGTTAAAAAAAACCTCACCTCATTCAATTGATTGCTTGTGCAGCCGGTATCTTCTTTTCTTTAGGACCTGCAAAAGGACCTGCGGTGACATTACTCCGCTTACCACGTGATGAGCGCGGTGACGTCACCACAGGTCCTGCTGAATGAAGAATGAAGTTCGGGTCCCCATTGACTTAAATGGGGTCTGGGTTCAGAGTGAAGTTCGGGTAAAGTTCGGGTCCCGAACCCGAACCTTGACTTGAAGTTCGGCTGAACCCGAACTTCCATAGATTTGCTCAACCCTAATAGAGACTTCATGAAGACATTCTTTCACAAGATGCAATTGAACTAATAAACCTCATGGGCAGACTAGGCTTCACACAAGTTATAAAATCTGCTACCCACAGAGGAGGACACACCCTAGACTTGCTGTTCCTCCTAGGATTGGTCATTAGCAACATAGCGGTCACTCCTGTTGTATGGTCAGACCACCACATAATACAGTTTGTCATTGAACATCACCCTATCAAGCAGCACCCTAAGGAAAAAACCTTGCCATCCTGGATTTTACAAATCTGCTTCACAGTCCAATGGACCCCAACACCCTATTAAACAGGTGATAATATCGCCCTATCAATATCGCCCTATCAATCAGCAACCAAAAAACAGAAAGCAAATTGGTTTGATGAAACTATCAGTGATCTAAAAAAAGAAAGGGCACAGACTAGAAAGACAGTGGCATAAATCGGGGTCCGAGGAGCTAAAATCTAGCCTAGTCCTTCACCTCAAACAATATCAAGAAGCAATAACCAAGAACAAAATCAGACTTCATCTCGCACAAAATATCTATGGCCAAAAACAGAGCTGCTCAACTCAGTCGAAACACTCTGCAATCCTTCATGCCTAAAACCCCCAGCCACATTCTCTAGGGAAATATGTGAAGAATTCTCTGCCTTCCTCATGAACAACGTGCCTACCATCCGGGCCAGCATTATACCAGCAACATCAATTGAGCCTTGGTACTCGCATGTGCCTATTGCTGTATGACCATGGCAAGTCTTTGAGACTCTGAGCGAAGAAGATTTTGGTGTTCTCATCCAAAGTATCCGCCCTACTACCTGTGACCTGGATCCTGTCCCAACTGGTCCCTTAATGCACTATCTGTAAAGAATAAATCAAGGCAACTGGACGTACTGTAGATTTCATGAAAACGTTTCACTCGTTCTTCCAACGAGCTTTCTCTATTCTGAGTGATTGTACAAAAATTCTAGGAATAAATATGTAACTGAATCCACATCTGGTAATTATACCCAACATTGGGTCAAAGGTGTTGATTTCATTATCCTAATTGGAGTCAGCCCAGAACTGATCAGACCAGCACTACACAAAATAACCCAGGGCTCCTTGCAAAGGGGACTATTCCCAGAGGAACTAAAGAAAGCAATCATAAAACCCCTCTTGAAGAAACCATCACTGGATCCTGATTCTGTGGCCAACTACAGACCTGTGGCAAACTTACCATTCCTATCAAAAGTTATAGAGAAGGCAGTCGCCAAACAGCTAGAAGCCAGGCTTACAGATAACAACATATTTGATACCTTTCAGTCAGGATTCAGGAAAAGGCACAGCACTGAAACGGCACTAGTCCGAGTAATGAATGATCTACTTACAGCAAGAGACAAAGCTGAGTGCTCAATTCTGATTCTTCTTGACTTGTCTGCAGCTTTCAATACCATGGATCATGAAATATTAATCCAGCGATTGAAGAATTACTGTGGCCTAGGGGGTGCTGTTCTCAGATGGTTTCAATCCTTCCTATCTGGCAGGTCACAGCAAGTGTGCCTGGGCACTCTCTACTCTAATCCCGTGCCACTTACTTATGGAGTTCCACAGGGGTTGGTGTTATCACCGTTACTCTTTGCAGTCTACATGCTCCCAGTGGGCAAAATTGTCCAGAACTATGGACTAGGTTACCATTGTTACGCAGACGACACACATCTGTATCTGTCCTTCAAGCCTGGCACTCAAGACCCATCAGCATCCATCAATGCCTGTCTAGTGGAATTACAAAACTGGATGAACAGGGGCTAAACTCGGACAAAACAGAAGTGTTGGTAGTAGGCGGTCCTCACATGGTGGCTAAAGTCCAAAAGTCCTCTTACTTCAAGCTAGCAATTGGGGGAGATACCGTGCAATGTAAAGACTCTGTGCGAAACCTGGGGGTGATCCTGGATGGAAAGCTAACACTCAGACAGCAGGCATCAGCGGTTGTCAAATCCTCTTTCTTCCATCTGAGAAATATAGCGACAATTAAACACCTTATCCCAGCAGAAGACCTGCCTACAATAATTCATGCATTTGTATCCTCCTGCCTGGACTACTGCAATGCCCTATTCATCGGATCCCAGGATAAGGTTCTGCGCCCATTACAACTAGTACAGAATGCTGCAGCCAGACTCCTAGCCAATGCCCCATGTGGCTCACATGGAACACAAAAAAAGGCAACAAGTTAGTGCAAAGACAACAATACCAAAATTTAGAAACAATACACCTACTGAATAACTAGAACAGTCAACATCGGTAGTGCAACAATTGGAATAGACAATGTGTCCTGTAAGTGTATGAGAAGAAGATATGATTTTTGACATCATTGTCAATGAGACCCAACTAGTCAGAATTATGGTGAAATAGGCAAAAATAGAAAGGAAAGGGAGGAGATAGGGGAGATGATAGTGAAGGTGGAAAATAAAGGTTGCTACAAGAGAGCAGCGGAAGTTCAGAGATAGATTCAAGAGAGATGGAGTGTGTTATAGATGATGTACCAAGACTTGTCAGGACCAATTAGATCTCCTTCAGGTGGTGTCTTATCTAAGAGAGAAAGCAAAGTAAAGGTTGGGCCTGTTAGGAATAGAAGAAAGACGTAAAGGAAAGGTACTGTAATGGAACAGCAGAAATAGAGAAGTAGAGGAATGTAATTAGAGTAGTTATGTTGTAACAGAAATGGTAGAAACTAGGCCATTAATGTGAATGAAAAATGTGTCACATAATTGGAGCAATATATACATGATCACTTGTAAAAATACGTATTATAGGATTACTATACATTAAGTGGTCTAACCATGATCTCTCAGTTGCAGGGGAGGGGGAGGTGTGGGGGGGGGGGGCAGAGAGGCAGAGGAAGGGGTAGCAGAGGTAAGTTGCAGAAGAATACACACAAAAATAAATAGAAAATAAAGGGGGGAGGGGAAGGAGGGCGGGTAGGGTGATTTAAGGATGAAGGCGAGAGACAGGTTACGACAAGTGATGAAGTTACAAGATGAGCGTTATAGCCCTGGTGGTCACTGGTGCAGTGCTGTCTGCAATGATACTTTTAGGCATCAGTTTTCCTGTTTTTTTTTTGGTCTTCGTTTTGCAGCCATAGGACACTTTGTCCCATGGTGTGGGCTGCTGTATATGAGGCAAGTTGCTGAGTCCCTTCACCGTTGACCAGTCAGCGATCTGGAAGTACGCGAGATCCAAAACAGCATAAGCTTCGGGAAGATCAGAAGCCGAACGGATAACAAACCTTTTCCCTCCATGAGAGAACATAAGTCCAAAAGGGAATTTCCAGCTATACTGGATTCCTTTAGATCTGAGGGCCTCTGTTAATGGCTTCTGAGTTCTCTTTATCGGCAATGTTTGTGGGGATAAGTCTTGGAAGACACAAATTTGTGTGCTCTCATATTCAGTGTGATCAAATAGTCTTGTGTGTCGCAATATTTCTTAACACTGAAGTTGAGAAGACAGCATATGACATCACAGGGTGGTTCAGAGTCTTTTGGCTTCCTCCGCAGTTCTCTGTGGGCCCATTCTATGATAATGTCATATGTGTAAGAGTCACCCAGAATGGACTTGAAGAATTGTATCAGTGTCACATGTAAGGCTGTGGATGCAACAGACTCTGGGACACCTTTTATCCTTAAGTTATTCCTGCTGCCTCTGTTTTCTTGACCTACCAGGGCCTCAAAGGCAGCATTAAGAAAGTTCTGGCTGGTGGACATGCTCTCAGTAACAGAGGTGTTGTAGTTGCATATGGCCACCTGCGCATTTTCAAGTTGTTCCACCCGGGTTCCAATGTATTTCATTTCTTGCTTTATATCTTGAAAGTTCCTTGAGAGAGGGTCTAGAACCTAAGCCAATGAGAGGCTTAGAGAGGCTAAGAGTGGAAGATCAGGAGAGAATCCTGGTGTGGTGGAATATCTTTATCACTGTCAGAGTCAACTTGAGCCATAGGGAGAGAGTGTTTGGAAGGTGTGAAAAAATTTTGAGTAGCAGAATTTGAGTTTTTCCTTTTCATACATTTATCTATTTCTCTCCGTGGAGCTTTGGGTTTTTGAGAGTTTCTGGTGTCTTTAGAGGCAGCGTGCCCAATTTTCACCCTGGCGACAGAAACATATCAGCAGATTAGTTGGGACCCAATAGAGCCTTTGTAGCAGATATTACATCTGCAGTACCAGAGGTTAAGTGCTGTATGTGGCAGTGACTGGCATAGTAAGCAATCTATTACTAACAATGTGTCACATCTAGAGTTGAGCGGACACCTGGATGTTCGGGTTTGACGGGTTCAGCTGAACTTCACAAAAAAGTTTGAGTTCGGGACCCGAACTTGACCCGAACTTGAATGGGGACCCGAACTGTTGAGCACTAAAATGGCTCTAAAAATGTAATGGGAAGGGCTAGAGGGCTGTAAATGCCAGCAAAATGTGGTTAAGAGCATGGCAAGCATGGATAGGGAAATTACTTAAAATAACAATCTTGATCTAAGAGGACGAGGTCCATATGGAGTAGGATGTTGAGGAGGCAGTGGATGTGGCAGTGTAGGTGGAAGCAGTGGTGGAGGAGGAGGAGGAGGAGGTAACCTACACTGGTTTTTGGTTTAATTATTATTATTTATATATTTTTTTTATTAGGGTACACCCCAAAGCATTGGGAAATATAACCTGTGATAACCCCCTCCAGCGTGCTAAACAAACGTTCAGACAATACACTGGCTGCAGGGCAGGCCAGCACCTCCAAGGCATAAAGGGCAAGCTTAGGCCATGTGCCCAATTTGGAGATCCAGAAGATGAAGGGGGCAGACCCATCAGTCAGTACGTGTAGACATGTGCACACATACTGCGCCACTATGTCTCACGTCCCCGTGATGTCCACGATACAATTGGATATCTGCTATATCAACTTTTGATGTTTTTTTTCTGCGCCTACCATGTTGATCACAGTTAGCATTGAATCAGGGTTCCACGCCAGAGAGGAAATTATTGAAGCGCAAATGTGAGACAAGTTGTTAAAGTTTAAGTATTAAATGAAAGGAGGTGGCGAACATCATTTAAAGAAGAATTTTTTAAATTTAATTCCCTGTCGCCTATGCAGAGCAGGGGTTTGTATACGGCAAAATTGGTAAAATGTCACCTGACAATGTAACAGACGATTTTTTGAAATTTTTATCCCTATCACCTATGCAGATCCACAAATCCACAAATCCACAAAAATGATCAAATGTCACCCAAGAATGTAACAGACAAATTAGTGAAATGTTTCTACCTGTCTACTAGGTATGCAGGGGTATATAACAGCCAAAAATTGGTGAATTTCACCCGAGAATGTAACAGACGAAATAGCGAATTTTTTTTACCTGTCTACTAGGTATAGCAGTGGTATATCACAGCAAAAAATTGGTGAATTTCACCCAGAAATGTAACAGTCAAATTAGTAATTTTTATTTTTTACCCGTCTACTAGGTATAGTAGTGGTATATCACACCCAAAAATTGGTAAATTTCACTAGAAAATGTAACAGACAAATATGTTTTTACCTGTCTACTAGGTACCGTCTGGGGTATATCACACCCATAAACTGGGGAATTTCACCCGAATATGTTACAGACAAAGTAGTGAAATTGTTTAACCTGTCTACTATGTAACAGACAAATTAGTGATTTTTTTTTACTTGTCTACTAGGTTTAGCAGGGGTATATTACACCCAAACATTTTTGAACTTCACCCGAAAATGTAAGAGACAAATTAGTGAAATGTTTTTACCTATCTAATAGGTACAGCAGTGGTATATCACATACAAAAATTTGTGAATTTGACCCGAATATGTAACAGACAAATTAGTGATTTTTTTTTACCTGTCTACTAGGTATTCAAGTGGTATATCACAACCAAAAATTGTTGAATTTCACCCGAAAATGTAACAGACAAATTAGTGAAATATTTTTACCCTGTCTACTAGGTACAGCAATGTTATATCACACCCAAAAATTTGTGAAATTCACCCGAAAATGTAACAGACAAATTAGGGAAATTACATAAACCAAAATAAGTACAAATAAAAATAAAAATAAACTTGATTTATGAGGTGGAGGTCCATATGGAGTAGGAGTTTGAGGATACGGTGGACGTAGCGGTGTAGGTAAAAGGGCG
This sequence comes from Bufo gargarizans, assembly GCF_014858855.1. Lineage (NCBI taxonomy): Eukaryota > Metazoa > Chordata > Amphibia > Anura > Bufonidae > Bufo > Bufo gargarizans. The sequence continues at coordinate 3,316,592 of NC_058080.1, forward strand.
GTGGAGGAGGATGAGGTAACCAACACTGGTTTTTGTTTTTAATTTTTAAAATGTATTATTAGGGCACACTCCAAAAGAGTTGGAAATATCCAAAATACAACAATGAGCAATTGCGCTGTAGTATAACAATGACTGGTTAAGGCCGGTATACATGTCTATTCTCCACAAGGTACGGACAAGTCCTGTGAGATCCATGCCTGGTTCATTTTAATGAACGTGAGCTAGTCCAAATTGGCTGTGGACAGGTGGCTGCGCTTGTCTGTGATAAAGCCCCCTGTCATGCTAAACACACGTTCAGACAATACACTGGCTGCAGGGCAGGCCAGCACCCCCAAGGCGTAAAGGGCAAGCTCAGGCCATGTGGCCAATTTGGAGACCCAGAATCTTGAAGGGGACAGACCCGTCATTCAGTACGTGTAGGCGTGTGCACACATACTGCTCCACCTTGGTGAAATGCTGCCTCCTGCTAAGTTGTTCCATATCAGCTGGTGGTGCTGGTTGTTGTGGTGTGCTGGCAAAACTTTTCCACATTTTGGTCATGCTAACCCTGCCTTCCGAGGTGCTGGTGGTGCCCCAGCTGCATTGGCGACCTCTTCCTCCTCCTCTGCTTTCAACTTGTGCTTTCACTGTGCCCCCGCTGTCATGTGGGAATGCCACCAGCATCGCGTCTACCAGTGTGCACTTGTACTCGCACATCTTACGATCATGATCCAGTGACGGAATTAAGGACGGTATGTTGTCCTTGTAACGGGGATCCAGCAGGGTGGCCACCCAGTAATCAGCACAAGTTAGAATGTGGGCAACTCAGCAGTCGTTGCGGAGACACTGCAGCATGTAATCGCTCATGTGTGCCAGGCTGCCCAGAGGCAATGAAAAGCTGTCCTCTGTGGGAGGTGTATCGTTTGTCTCCTCTTTATCCCCCCAGCCATGCACCAGTGATGGCCATGAGCTGGTTTGGGTGCCACTCTGGTGTGAAAACGGTTCCTCCTCCACCTCATCCTCCACCTCGTCATCCTCCAGAACTGTGCCCTGGCTGGACAATTGTGTACCTGGCGTTTGTGGGTGCAGGAACCCACCCTCGGAGCCACTTGTGAATGACTGGCCGGAAACCCTATGAAATGATCCCTCTTCCTCCTCCTCCTGTGCCACATCCTCTTCCATCATCGCCAGCACGTTTTTCAAGGAGGCATAGAAGTGGGATACTAACGCTGAGAACGGCGTTATCGGCACTGGCCATGTTGGTGGAGTACTCGAAACAGCGCAACAAGAAACACAGGTCTCTCATGGAGGCCCAGTCATTGGTGGCGAAGTGGTGCTGTTCCGCAGAGCGACTCACTCGTGCGTGCTGCAGCTGAAACTCCACTATCGCCTGCTGCTGCTCGCACAGTCTGGCCAGCATGTGGACACATCGCATATGAGGCGGTGAGCGGGAAGGCCAAAGTTCTGCTGCAGCACTGACAGGTGAGCAGCAGCAGGGTGAGAAAGCCGAAAGCACACACAGACGGCCCACACTTTCTGCAGCAGCTGTGACATATCAGAGTATTTATTAAGGAACCTCTGCACCACCAAATTCAGCACATGCGCTAGGCAAGGGATGTGCGTCAAATCGGCTAGTCTCAGAGCTGCTACAAGATATCGCCCATTATCACACATCACCAGGCTGGCATTGAGGCTCACTGGCACCAACCACTAATCGGTCTGTTGTTCAAGGCCCGTCCACAGCTTCTGCGCGGTGTGGGGTTTGTTCCCCAAACAGATACGTTTTAAAACAGCCTGCTATCGTTTACCCCCGGCTGTGCTGAAGTTGGTGGTGAAGGTGTTACGCTGACCGGATGAGGAGCTAGTAGAGAATGAGGAAGCAGAGTAGGAGGAGGAAGCAACAGGAGGCAAACTGAAGCACCCTGCAATCCTCGGTGGTGGAAGGACATGCGCCAAACTACTATCTGCCTCAGATCCAGCTGCCAATGCATTTACCCAGTGTGCTGTTATGGAGATATAACGTCCCTGACCGTGCTTACTGGTCCACGTATCCGTAGTTAGATGATGTTGCGCAGTGCACACCTGATTTTGTCCCCCACTTGGTTGTGCAGGGAAGGGATTGCACGCCTGGAAAAGTAGTGGCGGCTGGGCACGACATACTGTGGGACAGCCACCGCCAAAAGGCTTTTAAAACTCTCCGTCCCCAAAAGACGGAATGACAGCATTTCAAAGGCCAGTAATTTTTAAATGCTGGCATTCAGGGCCAGGGATCACGGGTGGGTAGGGGGGTACTTCCTCTTCCACTCCAGTGTTTGGGAGATGGAGAGCTGATCACTTTCATGGGACATTGTGGAGATGCTTGGTGACCCAGGTGGTGGTGTTGCTGGCAGATCCTCTGTTTGCGGGGTGGCAGGTGGCACTGTCACTCCAGAGGAGGATGAAGAGGCTGAGATTGCAGCAGAAGAGGAAAAGGAGGAGGAGGCCTTTCATTGTTTTTGAGGTGTCTACTCCACTGCAGCTCGTGCTTTGCACTTAGATGCCTGGTCATGCAGGTTGTGCTCAGATTGAGAACGTTGATGCCTTTCTTCAGGCTCTGATTACACAGCGTGCAAACTACTCGTGTCTTGTCGTCAGCACATTGTCTGAAGAACTGCTACGCCAGGGAACTCCTTGGAGCTGGCTTTGATGTGCTCGGTCCCTTGGTGCGGTGGGCAGTAGCAGGCGTATTGTCTAGAGGACAGCTGCTCCGCTTTTGCACCCTGCTCCCTCTTCTGCTGTGCTGGTGGCTCTGTGCGACCACCTCCTCTTCCTCCGAACTACCCAGGTCACTTGCATGACCTTGATTCCATGTGGGGTTGAGGATCTGATCGCCCTCCACATCATCTTCCACCCAGTCTTCACCCCTGCCCTCCTTGTCGGTCTGCACACTTTTGAAAGCCACAGCAGTTGGCACCTGTGTTTCGTCATCATCCGGGACGTGCTGTGGTGGTCCTCCCATGTATTCATCTTAAAACATAAGTGGTTGGGCATCGGTGCACTCAATCTCTTCCACTTCTGGGGCAGCACTAGGTGGATGGCCCTGAGAAACCCTGCTAGCAGAGTCATCAAAAAGCAGAAGAGACTGCTGCATGACTTGGGGCTCAGACTGCTTGGCTGGATTGCAAGGGGGTGAGATGAAAGGCTGATGGACATCAGCTGCAGGTGCCAACTCTGATCTTTCAGCAGGAGACTGGGTGGGAGACAATGTAAAGGAACTGGAGGCACTGTCAGCAACCTACATCTACTATCGCCTGTACTTGTTCTGGCCTCACAATTCGTAGAGCCGCATTAGGCCCAACCAAATACCGGTGAAGGTTCTGTCGCCTACTCGCACCTGAGGAAGGTGTTTCACTTTTTTACCCAAAATAGGTGTTTTAATAGCAAAATAGAACAGCAGTGTCTAATGCTTGTATTCCACACTAAAGATGCAGAAAAGGCTGCAAAATTAAGTTTTTTACCCAAAATAGGTGTTTTTTGTATAACAAAATAGAACAGCAGTATCTAACATATGTATCTCACAATGACAGATGCAGCAAAGCCTGCCAATTTAGTATTTGGCCCAAAATGGGCGTTTTTTTAAACCCAGAATATTATTGCTGTATTTCAAGTGTGTATCTCACACTGACAGATGCAGCAAAGGCTGCAAAATTAAGCTATTTGCCCCAAAATAGGTGTTTTTCAATAACAAAATAGATCAGCAGTATCTAACGCATGTATCTCACAATGACAGATGCAGCAAAGGCTGCAATATTAAGTACTTTGCCCAATATGGGTGTTTTTTTATTAAATCCTGAATATTATTGCCGTATCTCACACTGACAGATGCAGCAAAGGCTGCAATTTTTTTTTTTTTGCCCAAAATGGGTGATTTTTTTTAAAATAGAATAGAACATCAGTATCTAATGCAGGCATCCTCAAACTGCGGCCCTCCAGCTGTTGTAAAACTACAACTCCCACAATGCCCTGCTGTAGGCTGATACCTGTAAGCTGTTCGGGCATGCTGGGAGTTGTAGTTTTACAACAGCTAGAGGGCCGCAGTTTGAGGATGCCTGATCTAATGCGTGTATCTCACAATAACACATGTAGCAAAGGCTGCAAAATTAGCTTCTTGCCCAAAATGGGTGTTTTTTTTAAATAACAGAATAGAACAGCAGTATCTAACGTGTGTATCTCAAAATGACAGATGCAGCAAAGGCTGCTAAATTCTGTATTTTGCCCAAACTGGGTGTTTTTTAAATTAAAGAATATGACAGCAGTATATAAGGCTTGACTTTCACACTGAAAGATGCAGCAAGGGCTGTAAAATGTTGTATTTTGCCCAAAAAGGGTGTTTTTTAAAACCCAGACAATTATTGCTGTATTTGTAGCTTAAATTGCACACTGACTAATGTGGCATAGGCCCCAGATGGAGGGTATTGCCAAAAATGGGTGCAGCAATGACAGATGCAGCAAACGCTGCAAAATTTTGTATTTTGCCCAAAAAGGTTTTTTTTTTTTTTTTAAACCCAGAAAATGATTGCAGTATTTCAAGCTTAAATTGCACACAGACAAATGCTGCAAAGGCCACTGATGTAGGGTCTTGCCAATAATAGGTGATTTTTTTAAAACCCAGAATATAATTGAAGTATTTCAAGCTTCGATTTGACTGTCACAAATGCACATATGCTGTGCTGGTGCACAGAACTTGCATAAAATGGCCGCCGACATCCACCTAACTAACAGAGGGATAAAAAAAAAATCTGGGTCACTGGGCTCAGGGCAGGGTAAAAAGATTGTGCACTGCACCCACAAAATGAAATCTAGGTAGATTGCTGAGTTAACAAGCACTTCAGATTAAAGATTCTGTCCTATTCTCTCACTCTCAGCAGCAGCATCCTATCCCTACACTAATCAGAGCAGAGTGATGTGCAGCACATATAGAGACTGGATTACATGCTGCACTGGCCAATCACAGCCATGCCATTAGTAGTCCATTGTGTTGGCTTCTAAGGTCACATATGTTAAACGCTTGTTGATTGGCTGCTTTGCAGCCTTTGAAAAAGTGCCATTAACTCGTCGAACACCAAACCCGAACCCAAACTTTTACTGGGTCCAAAAATCCCAGTCACTGCCTGTATAGACGCTAAAAAGAAAAATAATAAATATTTATTGGTAATCGTTAGAAAAAATAGGGTGGCACCCGATTACAGGCTATTAGCAAACATGTAAAGTCCTCCAAACAAAGTAACACCTGTAGGCTATGTAAGCCCCCTAGGTATCCAGAAACTACACCTGCAGGAGGACAATATTAAGGTAAGACCCTCTGGTATTGGTGTAAACTAGAGTGTTCCCTAAGGAGCGTGAGGGAATGCAAGTCAGAGAAAACGGAGGCAGCGGTAATAGTGTCCAATCCCCGACTGCGCTCTCTGGTACATCAATATGAAAAGGGCGTCCCTATAACCCTGTAAATAAAGTCATTTTTTATTAAAGCACTTTATCATTTAATCAATAAAATATTTTAACATTTTTTAAGAAAGCAAAAAGGAAAATGTGTGTTCGTGTATGTGTACATATTATACACACAAAGTGTGCTATATTTCTAAAACTAGTAAAAATATATTTTAATTTTATTTTTTATAAACAAAAAAGGGGGGCTGTGTGTATGTAGTCTGCAATACAATTGATAAAACTAGTAACTGTAACGTTTTTGTTTTACTTTTTTTTTTTTTTTTACCCCAAAAAAGTTAATTAACCCAATCTTACCACAGTCAGGGCAGAGATGAGGTAATTCACAAACTTGAAGGTTCACAGTTAATTTTACAGCTAGCAGGGGGGTGCTCTCACATGAAGAAAAGTGCTCCTCTGCCAACTTTTACACTTTAGACTGTGGTGGGTCATTGTAACACCCTGCTACAATGATGCCACACAGAGAAACAACTTTGCTTGGTCTCAGGGATTTGTAATTGATACCACAGCTTTCTAATGACAGCACAGTCGCAGAGATCTGCAGTTCCACATGGTGTCAGCAGATCGTAATGTAACCGGACACTTTTATGAATCAAGTTTCGACTAAGAGCCTATCACCACAACGTACAGTGGTAGGCAAAATGTTAAATAATGATTGATCAATATATAACTCTAGAGAAATCAAAGTTTCAAAAGTTAAAGGTATCTTGAATCAAGGAACATATGGAGAGAGCGTCTCTCCAGCCAGTAGTAAGAAAAATATATATATAAATACATATTTGCTCAAGAATGTTAATAAGTTTAGAGCTAATTAACATTACAACTTGATTTATCTTTTGATGTTATTTTATGGGCAATCAGAGACATTGCAACTTGATATGTGATTAATTAGAAGATATAGTCAATGAGTTGTTGTATGCTGACTTTCACAAAAACAATCTCCCTCTTATTTGATGATTTTACATAACATCTGTTTATCAACTCCACATGGATTCCATAACTTTCTGCTTTCAGTAAACATTAAGAAGTCAAAAACCTGATTTTGATTAACTATAAAGAAAACTTTAAAACCCGGGAACTGCTTTGATATACTGTTTAAGAATTATCATTGTTAGTGTTACCATACTTTTTATGACATAAAGGACATATAGTCAGGAAATGGAACCACTATCCAGGCTGGTATCTGCAGTTCCTCTCCAAAACAGTTCCTCTCCTAAACACCAATACTAGTTGTTTCTTACAGAAGTTCTCTGATGACTTAGGCCTCATCACAGGCAAGGGTGACATGGAATACAGAGAACTGACCCAGAAAGTTGTGGATTAGTGCCAGCAAAACTACCTTAGGATCACTGCCAGGAAGACTATGGAGATGGTTATCGACTTCCACAAGCACAGACATCCTACTAAACCAGTGGACATCCAGGGTATGGACATTGAGATAGTCAATACTTATAAGTGCCTGGGTGTACTCCTCAATAATAAGCTGGGCTGGGCAGATAACATGGACAAACTATACAGAAAGTGCCATAGCAGGCTTTACATGCCTAGGAGGCTGAATACTTTTGGAGTGCATAGGGTACTTCTTAGGGCCTTTTTCAACTCTGCGGTGGCCTTAGACATCTTCTTCAGAGTGGCCTGCATGAGTAGTATCATCTAAACCCAGGAGAGGAAGAGACTTGACAAACTGATTGAAAGGCCAGCTCCATCCTGGGGAGCCCCCTAGTTCAGTTGGTAAGTGAGAGAAGGGTACTATCCAAGCTGATATCCATGCTGGAGAATAACTACCATCTCATGCATGACACGGTGTTAGCATTAGGCAGTAACATCAGTGAATGACTGCTTTATCCCAAGCGTGAGAAGGAGCGCTATTGGAAGTCATTCCTCCATGCTGCTTTTAGGCTATACAACTAACACTGACCCAAACGGAGATAGACTGCACTCATCTCCTACAGGTTTCTGTGGAAATCATTTCATCCAGAGAATGAGCTGTGATATCTACTATATATCCCTTATTTTTTATTTTATTATTATCTGTAATCTACTATCACAGTAATGCCTTTATTTTGTAGTTTTTGTATTCTCTGTGTTGCTGTAACACTGTGATTTTCCCCTTGGTGGTACTATTAAATGATTACCTTATCTTATTTCAATATGAAACTGGCCCAAAATCTTTTCTTCTATAGTCTATGAAACTGCAGCTCAAAGAGCACAGTTTATTGTGACCGACTGAGACCAGGTTATTCTGGAAAGCGAGTAAACATTAGTGATGAGCAGAAAGGGCAATATTCAAATTTGCGATATTTTCCAAGTATTTGGGCAATTATTTGTCATGAATTCGAATGAAGTCATTATTTTCTTGATTGCGAAAATCAGCAATGTAATATGCGTGCATTGCGTGTGCAATAAAGGTGTGGGTCACTTTTGCTAAATTTTTCAAGCTGCTAGAAGCTTCCTGAGACCAGAGAAAATGGTTGGCACGGCAGAACATTGCAATAGCTTTATATGCAGATAGAGTGCTCTAATATATTTGCAATTGCGCAAACCGGCAATTAATAGAAACATAGAATGTGTCGGCAGAAAATAACCATTTGGCCCATGTAGTCTGTCCAATATACTGAATACTATGAATATCCCCTGGCCCTATCTTATTTGAAGGATGGCCGTATGCCTATCCCATGCATGCTTAAACTCCTTCACTGTATTTGTGTATTTGCAGCTACCACTTCTGCAGGAAGGCTATTCCATGTATCCACTACTCTCTCAGTAAAGTAATACTTCCTGATATTACTTTTAAACCTTTGCCCCTCTAATTTAAAACTATGTCCTCTTGTAGCAGTTTTTCTCTCCTCTTTTACCTTGTTGATTCCCTTTATGTATTTAAAAGTTTCTATCATATCCCCTCTGTCTCGTCTTTCTTCCAAGCTATACATGTTAAGGTCCTTTAATCTTTGCTGGTAAGTTTTATCCTGCAATCCATGTACTAGTTCAGTAGCTCTTCTCTGAACTCTCTCCAAAGTATCAATATCCTTCTGGAGATATGGTCTCCAGTACTGCGTACAATACTCCAAATGAGGTCTCACTAGTGCTCTGTAGAGCGGCATGAGCACCTCCCTCTTTCTACTGGTAATGCCTCTCCCTATACACCCAAGCATCTCCCTATACACATGCTAGCATTTCCTGCTGCTCTATGACATTGTTTGCCTACCTTTAAGTCTTCTGAAATAATGACCCCTAAATCCCTTTCCTCAGATACTGAGGTTAGGACTGTAGCACTGATTTTATATTCTGCTCTTGATTTTTTATGCCCCATGTGCATTATCTTGCACTTATCAACATTAAATTTTAGTTGCCAGATTCCATTCCTCTAGTTTTGACCATTCCTCTAGTTTTCCAAAATCCTTTCCCATTTGGATATCAGCAAAAAGACACACCTTACCATCGAGGCCTTTTGCAATTTCGCTGATAAAGATATTAAACAATATGGGTCCCAGAACAGATCCCTGAGGTACCCCACTGGTAACAAGACCATGGTCTGAATATACTCCATTGACTACAAACCCTCTGTTGTCTGTCCCTCAGCCATTGCCTAATCCATTCAACAATATGGGAGTCCAAGCAGAAAGACTGTATGTGGAACCGTATCAGAAGCCTTACTAAAGTCTAGATAAGCGATGTCTACAGCACCTCCGCCATCTATTATTTTAGTCACCCAATCAAACAAAATCTATAAGATTAGTTTGACATGATCTCCCTGAAGTAAACCATGGGATTTTAGATGTTCCACAATCCTCTCCTTAAGTATGGTTTCTATTAATTTCCCCACTATTGATGTCAGGCTTACTAGCCTATAGTTACCCGATTCCTCCTTACTACTTTTCAAGTGAATGGGCTGTTAATGGTTTTGCTAGTTGGCCGCTAAGGTTTTTTAATAGCTTTGGGTATATCCCATCAGGCCCCTGTGACTTATTTGTATTAATTTTAGACTGCCGACTTAGAACCTCTACCTCTGTAAAGACACATGCATCAAAAGATGCATTAGTCTTTCTTCCTAACTGAGGTCCTTTTCCTTCATTTTCCTTTGTAAAAACTGAACAGAAGTATTCAATGAGGCAGTCAGCTAGTTCTTTATCTTCTATATACCTGCCTTCTTTTGTTTTTAATTTGGTAATTCCTTGTTTTAGTTTCCTTTTTCCATTTATGTATCTGAAGAATGTCTTATCGCCTTTTTTCACTGACTGAGCTAATTTCTCTTTTGCCCGTGCTTTAGAAGCTCTTATAACTTGCTTGGCTTCTCTCTACCTAATCTTATAAATTTGCCTGTCATCCTCGTTTTCTTTTTTTAATAATTACTAAATGATTTTTATTAGTTTTTTTATGATTTTGGCCACTTCTGCTGAGTACCACAGTGGTCTCTTCCTTTTTTTGCTTTTACTGACAAGCCTAATGCAATTATCTATTGTCTTCAATCGTGCCACTTTTAAGTAGTCCCATTTCTCCTGGACTCCATTGAAACTGTTCCAATCTGATAGGGACTCGTATACCTCTGATCAAATTTTAGAAAAGTCAGTTTTTCGAAAATCTAAAATGTTTGTTTCTGTGTGGTGTGACTCAGTCACTGTACTTATAGTAAACCACACTGACTGGTGATCACTAGATCCTAAGCTTTCCCCTACAGTAATAACAGATACCAAATTCCCATTTGTGAATACTAAATCTAAAATGGCCTCCTTCCGGGTTGGCTCCTCAACTACTTGCTGTAGAGATAATCCCAGTAGGGAATTTAAAATATCTGTACTCCTGGCAGAACTAGCTATTTTGGTTTTCCAGTTTACATCAGGAAGATTAAAGTCTCCCATAATGATAACTTCCCCTTTCAATGTCATTTTAGAGTCAATACATTTTTATTAAGGTGTATATCAAAAGACAAATAATGCTGTTCAACACTCGCAGGTGAGTACAGTCATGTACAGCATGAAATCTCCCAGGCAGAGGGAGTTAAAACATAGGTCAAAACAATTGATAAAGTAAAATGACAAATAATAATAATACAGTGTATCAACAATTCCTCAGAGTGTACCAATAGGGGAGAGGAAGAAAAGAGGGGAAGTATATGAGTTAAAGGTTTTAAGCCTTGCTCAGCTGGGAAGGGTAGGAGGGGGACATGTATCTTGAGGACTTCCATATTCGCCACGTTTTCTCATATTTCGTTGTGTTACAGGTTGCATTACAAGATGCAGAAGCCATAATTTGTTCGAAGAGACAGGTTTTGTTAACCCTTTGGGTTACTTCTAGTATTGTGGGCGGGTGCAGGGATTTCCACTTTGAAGTGATAGCAAGTTTAGCTGATAGGAGGATATGACAAACTAATCCCCTATATGCTGCGGGTATCAGTGATCCCAATCATTAACAGTGCCAACGAGGGAGAGGGGGAACTCAGAGTTGATTGTGAACTGAGATCTGAGCGATCAGGGAGAAGACTTCTTCCCAAAAAGGCTTAACTACTGAGCAGTCCCATAGAATATGGAACAGCGTGCCTTTATGGCCACAGTTCCTCCAGCATAGGGGGGAGACAGACGGGTATATGAGATGTAGCCTTTCAGGGGTGAAATACCACCTTAGAGTGGTTTTGACAAATGATTCATATTGAGTCACACAGGTGATATTTTTCGAGACAAACTTAAAAGCTGACTGCCATTGTGAAGGTGTAAATTTAGCTTCTAAATCTCGTTCCCAAGATAACAACGGTGCGGACAAAGTGAAAGTGTCTTTGCGATTAAGCTGAGAATACAAGGGACGAAGGGTTTTTGAGACCTGTCTTGGCGACGACCATATCTCTAATATCCGTCTGTTAGCGGCTGGTATAGTGGGATTTTCAGCTAGGAAATGTCTAATTCTAAGATATTTGTAGAAGTCAAGGTTGGGGACCTTAAAGGTGTGGTGTAGGCTTTCAAAAGTGGCTAGACTGTCATTTTGGAATAGCTGGAGAATCTCTGTAATACCATATTTGCTCCAAGCTCCCACTCCCAAATCAGGGATAAGGTGGTCTAGCACAGCTAGCGGGATGGGGCCCTGAGTGGGATGAGTTCCTTTGGCGGTGAGGGTATGATATCTAACCCAACAATCCAAGGCATTGGAGGCAAGAAAGGATAAGCCTGGCCTTACAAATGACTTTCGATAGCGAGGCTATCAGTAAAGCTTTTAGATTGCCTCCCAAGACCTCCGAGGAATCAATATGAGTCCATTGTTTGGAAAAGTCCATCTTCCACCAGCTCTCCAACTGGGCTATTTGTGTCGCTAGGTAGTAATCATAGATGTTTGGTAAACTGATGCCGCCTAGTTGTTTCCTAACATGCAAGATTTTTGATGCAATTCTGGGTTTTCTGCTCCGCCAGAGAAAGGTGTTTAATAGCTTGTTGCACTGAGAGAAATATGATGCAGGAAGCTTTATAGGGAGAACCCTAAATAGGTAGAGAAGTTTAGGCAGGGCAAACATCTGGAAAGTGGCCAACCTACCAAGCCAGGATATTTCGAACTTATGGTATTGTTCTAGGTCTTTTTTCAGACCAGAGAGCAGAGGGGGTAGTTGGCTAGATATAGTCTATGGATTGAGGAGGTAAGGTTAATGCCCAAATACTGGATTTGGTCAGGTTGCCAATCTAATGTGAATTTTTCTTGGAGGAGTTTAACTGTTTGGGGAGCTAGATTTAGGGGTAGGGCCTGGGATTTAGATGAGTTTAATTTATAATAGGAAAGTTGGCCGAATTGGGAAATAATGTCCAAGGCTGAAGACAAGGAGGATGCAGTAAGCGTAAGTATCACGTCGTCTGCATAAAGACTCAGTGTATGGGTGCGATCAGCGATCTGGACCCCTGATACCTTCCTTTCTAACCGTAAAGCCTGGGCAAGGGGTTTGATAGATAAAATAAACATGAGGGGGGAGAAAGGGCACCCCTTTCTGGTCCCATTGGAGATGGTGAATGGCCTGGACAGGGTCCCATTTACCCAGACTCTAGCAGAAGGATCTTTATAAAGGGCCTGAATAGAGGCAAGTACAGGGCCCTCTATTCCCATTTTGGACAGAACCGCAAAGGAAAAGGACCAGCAAATGCGGTCAAACGCTTTTTCAGCGTCTAGTGTCACAAAAAGCGCTGGGGTTTTCTTTTGGTGAAGATGAGAGAGTATATTTAGAACTCTTCTAGAGTTTCCTGAATTTGACGACCTGGTCGGAGTGTATTAATGAAGGAATGAGGGGGGCTAATCTGGATGATAAGATTCTGGCGAATATCTTTATATCCGTATTTAGAAGGGATATGGGGCGGAAGTTTTTTGGATCATCGGTTGGCTTATTGGGCTTGGGAATGGTCACTATTAAAGCTTCAAGCATTTCTTTGGGGAATGATCCCTTTTCTCTGGCGGATTGGAAGGAATGTAGCATGTAGTTGGAGAGCTGGTCAAAGAACGCCCTATAATAGGAGTTAGATAGGCCATCCGGACCTGGGGCTTTATGTGGAGGTAGTTTTTTAACAATGGCGTGGAGTTCTTCAATGGTCAGGGGGGCATTGAGAGATTGTAATTGGGCAGTGGTCAACTGTGTGAGACCCAACCTGTCCAAGAAGGCATCAATGAGTTCTGGTTGTGGTGGTGTGGCTAGTTTATTTGGGGACAGATTATAGAGGGAGGCATAGAAATCACCAAAAGCGTCAGCTATTTCTGTAGGGGACACTATTTTCTTCCCTGAGGATGAGTCTAAGAGAAAGGGGATCTTAGACTTAGCTGCTCTCTGTTTTAAGCGGTTAGTTAACAATCTGCCTGCTTTGTTATCCTGAGAGTAGAAGGTGGCCTGTGTCCTTTTCAAGAGTAATTCATGCCTGTAAAGGAGACAGGCGGATAGTTGAGATCTAAGTGATTTGAGATTATCTAAATGTAAAGGAGGAACGGATGATTTATTAAGGGTTTCGATTCTCTTGATCTCATTCAGTAATTTCCCTATTTTTTCTTTACGTTCCCTCTGGAGCCTACTTCCTATCTTAATAAATACGCCTCTGACGTACGCCTTGTGGGCGCACCAAAGGGTGGAGGGATTAGTGACAGAGCCGTCATTTAAGTGGAAGAACTCCGTCAGTGCGGCTTTAAGTTCCTGGGAAAGTTCAGGGGGATCGATAACATACGTGTTATTCCGCCAAGGAGAATACGGTTTAGTTAAGTGAGATTCTTTGAGCGATAGGGAGATCGGGGCGTGGTCTGACCATGTGATCGTATGAATGGACGACAAAATCGTGTTACCAATCACTGACCTGCTAGTTAAAAGGAGTAATCTCTTTCTGTTCCATGCTGGATCCTCCAGATGTCATACAGGTCTTCTTGCAGAAAAAGAGAAGTAATAGCTCCCGGAGTATCTCTGGAAGGATTTGTGGAGTCTACGCTTGGGTCCTAGAATGGAATTGAAGTCACTCACCACCCAGATCACATGGCCAGACCTCATCCCTCGTACCTTTGAAGCCAGACGGCTAAGGAAGGATAGCTGATGCTTGTTAGGAGCATATATAAAAACCAACGTATAATAAACATTATTAATAGAGCATATTAGGATAACATATCTACCTCCAGGGTCCAGGACCAAGGATTTCAGAGAAAAGGCCACTGAGTGACTTATGGCCACTAATACTCCTCTCTGTTTTTTAACATAGTGGGATTGATAGATGTGTGGGAACCTAGGGTGATGGATTCTATGGCCATCAGATTGGAGTAAATGGGTTTCAGTGGCGCAGAAAATGTCACATTTCAGTTCGCGGATTTCCTTCCACAGCATAGATCTCTTAAAGGGGCTATTCAGTCCCTTTAACATTTAAAGCGGCGATTTTGAGAAACCATGTTTGAGGAAGGAATGGCGGATCTGCAAGGTGAAAGCTACACATACTGAAAGGGTACGTCAGGGCTCCGATATACCTAAACCCTGGTTCAGATCTCTCCGGGATTTTTCCTATTGGTACTTGAAGAGGACAAATAAAGAACGTATTAAGGCAGCAACAAGAGAAAGACGTAAGGAATAAACATAAAAAAGAGGATAAAACTGATAGCCATCAGGCACTATGGTTTGGGCTTACAAGGCAGTTTCTACCTGACTGACCACTCGAGCCCTACACAAAGTAAGATTACATTTAACCACACTGACAGTTCACCAGTCAGCAATGCGGTTTGCGCCTGGATGAGACCGTCTGCCAGTCCAATGCAACCTGTTCTGGTCCTCTTGATTGGAGTTCAGGGGTTTCTTTAATGGAAATGTTCCAATCCGCTAGTAGCTTTCTTCCCGAGTCCAGGGAATGAACTGCATGTAGTGTGCCCTGGTGTTGGATTAACACCTTAGTAGGAAAACCCCAGCGATAAGGTATGTTATGGTCCCGTAAGGCTGCAGTGAAGGGGGCAAGGGTTCTTCTTTGTTGATGAGTAGGGGCAGACAGATCTGTGAAGATTTTAACCCCTTCATGCAGAGCCGGTAAGGGGCCTTTCTTTCTAGAAGCTGTTCATAAGCAGTTCTTTGATATGGAAGAAATGGACCCTAGCTAGAACGTCTCTGGGAATTGAGTCCGGGAGGTGCTTCGGCCGGGCCACTCTGTGCGCCCTATCTAGGGTGAGGTCTTTGTCACTCATGTTTGCAAAAGTGATCGCATAAGGTCCAGAATGTAAGCCTCTAGCTCCTTTGGCGGTACATCTTCAGGTATACCCCGCAATTTGATGTTATTGCGGTGGGACCTATTTTCCAGGTCCACCACTGTTCTTTAGCCTCTCGACTTCAGAGGTTAACTCCTCATGAGCATCCACTAATTGGTTATGAGATGCTGCGAAGTCTCCCATTTTTGATTCGACATGGGTGAGCCGTTTGTCTGCCTCAGTAATTGAGGCCTGCAGGGGAGACAGCAAGGCCACAATCTCATTATGCATAGAGCGGCTAAACACCACCAACATCTCCTTAATCATACTGCCCGTAGCTAGCTCGTTTGTGGTGGGAAAGTCTGCTAGAGACGGGGTACCCCGATCACTCACCCCCGTCGATCTCTGCGCGTCATCTTGGAGCCGAGGTTTCTGTTTCAGCGGACTCTGACTGGGAGAGTCGAGAGAGCGGTACTGGGGATCAGGAGGGCTTCGCCGGTCCGGTAAGAATGTCCCAGGCAGGATAAGGGGAGACTTCTCGGTGGAGAGGAATGTATAGAGGAAGGTTGAAGAGATAGGGGGGCTTCTCTGCTGGAGTGGAGTGGTCGCTGGGGAGACACGCTCCGCGGAACTTGAGGAGCGCGTGGAGGCAGACGAGCCCGCGCCATCTTGGTCTCTCAGCCTCTCCAAAAAGAAGTACAGTTTCCCTTGTTTCTTAACAGATCTTTTCCCCCTTGTCATCATGGGTGTAAAGCGGGAGACCTCTGCTCCGGTTTTATGTAGATATGCCGGGTGTCAGCTTGTTACAGCTTTCAAGTCGCTCAGTAGGGCTCGGGAGCTCACAGCTCAAGCGGCCATCTCTCTCGGCTAGCAAACCACGCCCCCCCCCCTTTCAATGTCATTTTAGCTATTTCTTCAACTAGTAAATCATCTAATTATTTGACTTGGCTAGGTTGTCTATATATCACACCTACACTAGTTACCTTATGATTTTCAAGCTGCAAGGTAACCCAAACGGACTCTAAATTGGTCTCGCTAACTTGTATTAAATTAAATTTTATGCTATCTTTCACATACAGGGCTACCTTCCCCCTTTCTTGCCTTCTCTGTCTTTCCTATATAGATATAACCCTGATATTGTTATATCCCAGTCATTACTCCCATTGAACCATGTCTCAGTAACAGCCACTAAATCTTGATGTGCATATTTTGTTGAAATACGTACAACTTCACATTTTAGCAGGTCTGACTACATATTACTGATTGGTGCATTAAGTACTAAGCACTATGTCTGTAGCATGTATGTATGGACAGCAGAACCTGACACACTAACACCCTACACTATATCATGATTTAACCAACACTGACCATCTCCCACTAAGTACTAGTGTCACTACCAGAGCTTTGAGACGTTCTCACAGCTCTGTTTCTCCACCCCTGTGATGATGTCACTACTAGAGCTTGGAGGAGTTCCCTCTGCCCTGTTTCTCCGCCCCTGTGATGAGGTCTTTACTTTCTGTTTCCTTCCTCCCAGCTGTTCCTCCTGTGTTTGATTCCGCTGCCTTTAAATCACCCCTCCTCCTTTGTAGAGGTGCGGATTATACTTTTCATTTGAGCTGTATCTCTCGCTTGAGTATCTTCACCTGTGTGATTTCGTTTCACTGGATCTGTGTTCTGCTGAAGCAAGTACCTCGGATATTGTCTGCTGACTTTGGATCTGTTTTCACTGCAGCTGCCGCTCCTTCAGTTAAGTGTTCAGACATTGTGTGTTTCTGTTTCTTTGCTGACTGGATCCGAGGCGACCCCGGTTCCGTCCATATACTGAGCAGGGCACCGGTGGCCGTGCCCCTTCCACTATTGTAGGGGTTTCAGTGGTCATCAGCCTTAGGTACGCGGGCATGTCTCGATCCACCATTCTGGATCCGGACATGTGCTTAGCAGCTTAGGGAGAGCTTTTAGGGTCTGACAGGGGTCACCCTTTATCCTCCCTAGTTTGGGTCCGGTCAGTTGCTATTCACTGTGTAGGCTCTTGTTGCTCACTTACAGCCGTGACATTATAATCCGCCAAACCGTCCTTTTTTGACATGGATCCGCTTTCTGACCTGGTTGACCGCATGCAGGGTCTTTCTTTGGAGGTAGCGGATCTCCGTCAATCTATGACTCAGCTTCAAGCATTGGGCTCTGCTCCGGCCCATGGAGTCTGTTGCGAGCCAAAGGTCTCACTTCCGGAAACGTTCTCCGGGGGCAGTGAGAATTTTGTTTGTTTCAGAGAGGCATGCAAACTCCATTTTTGCTTGTGTCCCCATTCCTCTGGTAATGAGGAACAGAGGGTGAGGATTGTCATCTCCCTGCTCAGGGGTAATGCTCAGACTTGGGCTTTTTCGTTGCCATCGGGGGATCCCTCCCTTCGATCCGTGGAAAGATTTTTTGTGGCCCTGGGGCAGATATATGATGACCCGGATCGTGTTGCTCTGGCCGAATCTAACTTACGTTTTTTATGCCAGAACAAACTGTCTGCGGAGCTTTATTGTTCTGAATTTCGGAGATGGGCAGCTGATTCAGGTTGGAATGATGCTGCACTCCGGAGTCAGTTCTCTCATGGTCTCTCAGAGAGATTGAAAGATGCGTTTGCTTTCCATGAGAGACCAACGTCCTTAGAGTCTGCCATGTCATTGGCGGTACGCCTTGACAGGCGTCTAAGAGAAAGAAACGAGACCTCTCTGTCCAGTCATTTTCAGTCTAGGGGCAGTGGTGCGGACTCATTCAGTGTGCAGGGGCCTCATCCTCTCTCGGTTCCCTCTGTGGAGGAGCCCATGCAGCTAGGTCGACTTGCCCCTGATAAAAGAGGATTTAGTCCTCAGAGAATGGTGTGTTTTTGTTGTGGGGGCATAGGTCATTTGGCAAATGTTTGTCCGTCTAGGAAATTCTTGAACTGTACTAAGAGTTATAATAAGAGAAAAACCTCAAAAGGTAAATCATCAAACTCTGCTTCATCTGCTACTTTGGGCAAAGTTGATGTAGGAATTGATGCTTTTCCTCTGACCTGCAGTTCCCGTTTTCTCCTTTCTGCCAGGGTAGCGCTAGGGAGCAAAGTCATTTCTTGTGAAATTTTTGTCGATAGTGGAGCGGCCGTCAATCTTATTGATACTCAATTTGTAGCCATGCATGGTTTTCAGGTTTGCACATTAGAAAAGGATATACCTGTTTTTGCTATTGACTCTGCTCCACTCTCACAGAGATCCCTGAAGGGCATTGTTCACAATATCCGGTTAGCGGTAGGTGACACTCATGTGGAGGATATATCTTGTTTTGTCCTTAACGGATTGCCTTCTCCTCTAGTTTTGGGGTTACCCTGGCTCACTAGACATAACCCCACTATTGATTGGCAAGGCAAGGCAAATAAATGAGTGGAGTGAGTTTTGTAGAGAGAATTGTCTCACAGCGATTTTTGCAGAGGTGTCTACTAAAACGGTGCCATCATTTCTCTCTGATTTCTCGGACGTGTTTTCCGAGAGCGGTGTTCAGGAGCTACCTCCTCACCGGGAGTTTGACTGTCCCATTAACCTCATTCCCGGCGCCAAGCTTGCCAAAAGCACGCCTCTACAATCTCTCACAACCGGAAAGAATCGCAATGCGAGCTTATATCTCTGAGAGTCTCGATAAGGGGCATATTCGTCCCTCAAAATCACCTGAGATGGCTCTCTGAGACCTTGCCTAGATTTTAGGGAGCTGAACCGTATCACGATTCGCGATCCCTATCCCCTTCCTCTGATCCCGGACCTCTTCAACCAAATTGTTGGGGCCAAGGTTTTTTCCAAATTGGATTTGAGGGGCGCGTACAACCTGGTCAGGGTCAGAGAGGGGGATGAATGGAAAACGGCCTTTAATACCCCTAACGGGCATTTTGAGAATCTCGTTATGCCTTTCGGCCTGATGAATGCTCCGGCCGTCTTTCAGCATTTTGTTAACAGTATTTTCTACCATTTGATGGGGAAATTTGTATTGGTGTATCTTGATGATATTTTGATGTTCAGACCCATCAGGATCATCTTTTTCAGGTTCTGCGGATTCTGCGGGAGAATAAATTGTACGCCAAGCTGGAGAAATGTGTTTTTATGGTATCGGAGATTCAATTTCTGGGTTTTTCTCCTCTCTGCTTCTGGTTTTCGCATGGATCCGGAGAAGGTCCGTGCTGTGCTGGAGTGGGAGCTTCCTGAGAATCAGAAGGCATTGATGCGCTTTCTGGGTTTTGCGAACTATTACAGAAAGTTCATTTTGAATTATTCCTCTGTTGTCAAACCCCTCACTGACATGACAAAAAAGGGGGCGGATTTTTCCTCTTGGTCGGAGGAGGCGCTTGCAGCTTTTTCTAAGATTAAAGAGAGTTTTGCGTCTGCTCCCGTCTTGGTGCATCCCGATGTTTCCTTACCTTTTATTGTTGAGGTGGATGCTTCCGAGGTGGGTGTGGGTGCGGTTTTGTCCCAGGGCCCTTCTCCTGCCAAGTGGCGACCCTGTGCCTTTTTCTCTAAAAAACTCTCCCCGGCAGAGAGAAACTATGATGTGGGAGATAGGGAGTTGTTGGCCATCAAGTTGGCTTTCGAGGAATGGCGCCATTGGTTGGAGGGGGCCAGGCACCCTATCACCGTTTTTACCGACCATAAGAATCTGGCGTACTTGGAGTCGGCCAGGCGTATGAATCCGAGACAGGCCAGATGGTCTCTGTTCTTCTCCAGATTCAATTTTGTCGTTACATTCCGCCCTGGGATCAAAAATGTGAAGGCTGATGCTCTCTCTCGCTGTTTTCCGGGAGGAGGAAACTCCGAGGACCCGGGTCCCATTTTGGCGGAGGGGGTGGTTGTTTCTGCTCTGTATTCTGATTTGGAGGCCGAGGTCCAGGCTGCCCAGACTGAGGTACCTGCCCGTTGTCCTCCTGGGAAGTTGTTTGTGCCTCCTGAGTTACGTCACAAACTCTTCAAGGAGCATCATGATACTGGTTCTTGCTGGTCACCCCGGGAGTAGAGCCACGGTAGATCTCATTGCTCGGAGATTTTGGTGGCCGGCTCTTCGTAAGTCGGTGGAGGGTTTTGTGGCTGCTTGTGAGACGTGCGCTCGCGCTAAGGTCCCTCGTTCACGGCCTTCAGGTCCCCTTCTCCCGTTACCAATACCTTCCCGTCCTTGGACACACCTCTCCATGGACTTTATCACGGATCTTCCTCGTTCCTCAGGGAAGTCGGTGATCCTGGTGGTGGTGGACCGTTTTAGCAAGATGGCTCATTTCGTACCCTTCCCTGGTTTACCCAGTGCTAAAACGTTGGCGCAAGCGTTTGTCGACCATATTGTTAAATTGCATGGCATTCCCTCGGATATTGTTTCCGATAGAGGCACGCAGTTTGTGGGGTTCGGCTGTCCTTCTCTTCTGCTTTTCACCCGCAGTCGAATGGTCAGACTGAACGCGTCAACCAGAATCTGGAGACATATTTGCGCTGTTTTGTGGCAGAGAACCAGGAGGATTGGTGTTCATTTCTCCCTCTTGCTGAGTTTGCTCTGAACAACCGTCGTCAGGAATCTTCTGATAAGTCACCATTCTTTGGTGCATATGGGTTCCATCCGCAGTTTGGGACATTCTCGGGAGGGGCTCCCTCTGGTTTGCCTGAGGAGGAGAGATTTTCCTCGTCTTTGTCTACCATTTGGCAAAAGATTCAGAGTAATCTTAGAAAGATGAGTGAGAGATATAAGCGTGTGGCTGATAGGAGACGTGTGCCTGGTCCGGACCTGAATGTGGGTGATCTGGTGTGGTTGTCTACAAGAAATATTAAACTGAAGGTTCCCTCCTGGAAATTGGGTCCCAAGTTTATTGGGCCTTATAAAATCTTGTCAGTCGTCAATCCGGTTGCCTTCCGTCTTGATCTTCCTCGGGTTTGGAAGATACATAATGTATTTCACAGGGCTCTTTTAAAACCATATGTCCAGCCCACGGTACCCTCCTCTTTGCCTCCTCCCCCGATTTTGGTTGATGGCAATCTGGAGTTTGAGGTTTCCAGAATTGTGGACTCTCGCATTGTCCGCGGTTCTCTTCAGTACCTCGTTCATTGGAAGGGTTATGGTCCTGAGGAGAGGATGTGGGTTCCGGTGTCGGACATTAAAGCCACTCGCCTCATCAGGGCATTTCATAGGGCTCATCCTGAGAAGGTGGGTCCTGGGTGTCCGGTGTCTGGGTGTCCGGAGTTCCAAAGTGTCACTACCAGAGCTTTGAGACGTTCTCACAGCTCTGTTTCTCCACCCCTGTGATGATGTCACTACTAGAGCTTGGAGGAGTTCCCTCTGCCCTGTTTCTCCGCCCCTGTGATGAGGTCTTTACTTTCGGTTTCCTTCCTCCCAGCTGTCCCTCCTGTGTTTGATTTCGCTGCCTTTAACTCACCCCTCCTCCTTTGTAGAGGTGCGGATTATACTTTTCATTTGAGCTGTATCTCTCGCTTGAGTATATTCACCTGTGTGATATCGTTTCACTGGATCTGTCGTCTGCTGAAGCAAGTACCTCGGATATTGTCCGCTGACTTTGGATCTGTTTTCACTGCAGCTGCCGCTCCTTCAGTTAAGTGTTCAGACATTGTGTGTTTCTGTTTCTTTGCTGACTGGATCCGAGGCGACCCCGGTTCCGTCCATATACTGAGCAGGGCACCGGTGGCCGTGCCCCTTCCACTATTGTAGGGGTTTCATTGGTCATCAGCCTTAGGTATGCGGGCATGTCTCGATCCACCATTCGGATCCGGACATGTGCTTAGCAGCTTAGGGAGAGATTTTAGGGTCTGACCGGGGTCACCCTTTATCCTCCCTAGTTTGGGTCCGGTCAGTTGCTATTCACTGTGTAGGCTCTTGTTGCTCACTTACAGCCGTGTAACAACTAGTTACAGCCGTGTAACAACTAGTGATGGACGAACATTGGCCGGAATGATTTGCGAACACATGTTCGAGATCAAATATTCGTGAACCGCACATTTGCGGCGGACCCCATTGACTTTAAAGGCAGGCAAACCTGAAAAACCTTCAGGTCATATTTGCAGCCACCAAATACTTACTAGAAGTGCACAAATAGTCCCATAACATGGACAGTAACATACCATAGGGGGAAACAAAAAAATATGTATTTTAATCCGGGGCCTTTTTTATGCGTCTTAAAGGGAAACTCTAGAATTTTTTTATTTTAGGTCACTTGAGAACAGGCCCCACAAATTGGGCATTCACCTCACAAAAAAAAAAAAAGTGATTATGTTGCTGGAGGTACATTAGACGGTCACTGGATAACAATTTTACTGTAGGCCAGTGGAGTAAGGCTACTTTCACACTTGCGTTCGGGGCTCCGCTTGTGAGTTCCGTTTGAAGTCCCTCACAAGCGGCCCCGAACGGATCCGTCCAGCCCTAATGCATTCTGAGTGGATGCGGATCCGCTCAGAATGCCTCAGTCTGGCACCGTTTGTCCTCCGCTCCGCTCAGCAGGCGGACACCTGAACGTGCGGAGGCAAACGGATCCGTCCAGACTTACAATGTAAGTCAATGGGGACGGATCCGTTTGAAGTTGACACAGTATAGCTCAATTTTCAAACGGATCCGTCCCCCATTGACTTTCAATGTAAAGTCAAAACGGATCCGTTTGCACTATCATGAACAAAAAAAAAAAAAAAAAATTTTTTTTTTTTTTTTTTTGTTCATAGTAATGCAAACGGATCCGTTCTGAACGGAGCCACCGTCTGCATTAATATGAGCGGATCCGTTCAGAACGGATCCGATCGAACGCTAGTGTGAAAGTAGCCTAAAGGCCCCAAAAATTACGCATACACATGACAGAAAAAAACTAGTGATTATGTGGCTGGAGGTTCATTAGATGGTCACTGGATAACAATTTTACTGTACGCCAGTGGAGTTGAGGCCCCAATAATTAGGCATTCACCAGACAGAAAAGAACAAGTGATTATTTGGCTGGACGTACATCAGGAGGTCACTGGATAACAATTTTACTGTAGGCCACTGGAGTAGAGGCTCCAAAAATTTGGCATTCACCTGACAAAAAAGGCCTTTTATGCAGCTATATATACATTAGTGTTGAGAGTGAATATTTAAATCGCAAATTTTATTGCGAATATCGCTACTTAGAGAATTCTCGAATATTTGGAATATAGTGCTATATATTCGTATTTGCGAATAGTGTTAATCTTGAATATTCAAATTGCTAATTTATTGAAAATTTATCGCAAACATTGGCACTTAGCAACAACCCTGGCAAACAAAAGGGAAAATTACCTACCCCTTAGTGTTGGTCGTGAATATTCTTACAGCTAAATTTTATTGTGAACATATCACATTGCCGATTTTCACAATAAAGAAAATAATGACTGTAGATCACGAATTCTCAAATTTGCGAATTTATGGTGAATATTCAGCCAAAAATTTGCAAAATATCACAAATTCGAATATTGACTATGCAGCTCATCACTAATATACATAAGACAAGCACCATTCTTTGTTCTGTACGGTGGCGGATATGTGTGGGCTAACATAAGTAAATTCAATTACACGTGGTCGTCACAGGTGTTGAATTCCTCTAAGATCCATGCCTCATTAATTTTTAGAAATGTGAGGCAGCCCACACTGTCGTGAGGTAGGCGAGTCCACTTATTGGTCACGATCCCCCTCGATGTCCTTTCGGACAGGACACTCGATGAGGGGCAAGCCAAGAGTTCCATAGCAAATTGTGCCAGCTCTGGCCACAGGTCAAGCCTGCACACCCAGTTGTGAAGGTTCCTCGCTTCTCAGAGCATCCACATCGGCCGTTAACCCGATGTAGTCAGTCTAGGTGCTTCCTGAGGCTGGATCTGGAAGGCTGCTGTCGATGGGTTGGGTATAAGAATGATCTCATATCCGAAGTGACCAACACATCTTCAAACCGCCCTCTTCTTGCAGGCACGGTAGGATTGGTACCCGCACCTGTTTTGCTGGGGGTGGAAATTCCTCTGCCAGCAACAGCAGAATGCAGCATCTTTCGCAGCAAGGCCTGGAAATGCTGCATTTTGCCAGCCCTCTGTGATGATGGTCACATGTCCTCCATTTTGGGTTTGTACCGGAGGTCTAAGTACAGTTCCACCCAGTCCTTGCCCTTTATGCTTTTTATATGAGGGTCCCTTTTCAAACACTGGAGCATGAAGGCCTACATTTGCTCTAAATTGGAAGCGGTGGAGCTCCCTTGCTCCAGCTCATCGCTCAGAAGCATGTCATCCTCGGTCTCCTCCCTCCAGCCACGGGCAACACCAGGGAACCCCCGAAAAGTTTAAAGTCCCCCTTCTTGCTCCTCATCCTCCTCCTCACCCCAGCCACCACCCTCCGCTGACTCCTCTTCAAACTCCAGCTGACTTGTCTCAGATGGAGTAGCCCCCCTGGGAATTTATTCAGCATTGTGACTTTCTCATCTCCCAGCTCCTGCTTCTCGATGGCTTGATCAATGACATGACGCAATCAATGCTCCAGAAAGAAGGTGTAAGGTATGATGTCACTGATGGTACCCTGGCTGCGACTGACAGTTTGGTGATCTCATCAAATGGATGCGTTGCGCATGAGCAGCCACTGGCACAGTGAAAAGAAACCAAGCTCCCCAAAAACTGTCCTGCTGTAATGTTCGTACAGGTAGTCGTTAACGGCACGTTGCTGCTGGAGCAGCCGATCAAGCGTCTACAAGGTGAAGTTCCAGCATGGTGGTCAGTCACAAATCAGACGTCTGACGGGCAAGTGGTGTTACCGATGAACGTCTGCAAGGTGAGCCATGGCCGTGTGAGATCTTCTAAAATTTTCCTGGCCTGCCACAAGACATCCTGGACCCCGGTGTATTTGGCAAAAAATTGCTGCATGACTAAGTTCAGGGTGTGTGCTATCCATTTTGTCCTGTTTCAGTGCGCTCAGCAAATTGACACTGTTGTCGCACACCACTTTGCCAACTGGCAGTAACACCAAATCCCCATGGGTGCCACGGGTTACATGCTTGACGGCCATCAGAAGGTTCACCCAGTGGGCAGTAAAAGTTGTGTACCTTCCCTGCCAGTATTTGGTAGACCACATGTCTGTGGTCAGATGTATCTTGACACCGACACTGTGTGCCAGAGATATAGTCACTTGCCGCTGAATGTGGCCATATAGCTCTGGGATGACCTTCTGGGAGAAATATTTCCTTCCGGGGACTTTCCATTGCGGTGTGATAATTTCCACAAATTTTTGAAAGGCCTCTGAGTCCACCAGTTTATATGGCAGTAGTTGGCGGGCTAGTCAAGTTTTTACGCTCAAACATTTGGGCCATGGAAGCCTGCCTTCTGCCAAATGAATGAGACAACGGCACGTTGGAAGTTAGAGTGGAGGACAAATGAGAGGAGAGAGGAGAAGGAGACAGGATGTGGAGTGCTGGGAGTGTGGCTTTGTGGGTACTGATGGCGTTGCATCCACTGGGCTCGGTGATGAAAGATCAGGTGCCTTCTTAAGGCGGTCGTCCCTAGGTGAGTGTTGGGCTTACCGTGACTTATGTGTTGCCAGCACAACGCTGCAGATGGCAACACTATTGTCAGCAGTAGTGTTGATCACGAATATTCGAATTTCGAATTTTTATCGCGAATATAGGTACTTTGAAAATTCGCGAATATTTCGAATATAGTTATATATATTCGTAATTTCGAATATTCGATTTTTTTCCTTTTTTTTTTTTTTTTATTTATTTTTTTTAAAATCAGTACACATGATCCCTTCCTGCTTCTAGCTTGTGGGCCAATAAGAAGGCTGCAATATACTTGACTTTAGGAGTAGTGAAGAGCGGCAGGGGTCATATTCGAAAATGCGCAATTTTTTTTTCTTGAAGAAATCGGCAAGGTAATGATTGTGTAATATGCGAATTTTCGTAATTAGCATTTTCGGATTCGAATTTTTATTGCGAATTTTTCAACTTTAAGACAAAGAAGATTATAGCACTATATTAGCTAAATTGCTCTAAATTCGTTTTTTCGAATATTCGCTATATTGCTATATATTCTTGTTTTAGAATATTACAAATATTCGAAAAAACGAAGTTATAGCAATATAGTGAGTATTCGAAAAATCGAATATAGAGCAATTTAGCTATTATAGTGCTATAATCTTTGTCTAATAGTTGTAAGTTGAAAAATTTGCAATAAAAATTCGAATCCGAAAATTTGAATTACGAAAATTCGCATATTACACAATCATTAACTTGCCGATTTTTTTCAAGAAAAAAATCGTGAATTTTCGAATTTCCGAATTTTCGAATATTCACGAAATATTGCGAATTCGAATATGACCCCTGCCGCTCATCACTAGTCAGCAGCTGACACATTAAAAAAATCCCACACTTCGGAGCCATGTGCCGGCATCCTGGGAGTGCAAGATGTGACCGTGCATAGTGGATTGCTCGCTCCAGATACATTTGCATTCTGATTTTTGCCTCCTGTGCAATGCGAGTTCTGCCTGCTTCTCCTCCAAATCTGCTGCTTCATCTCTCCCTCTGAACTCCCGTCCTCTTCCTCTCGTGTGGTCACCCACGTGGCGTCCATTGACATGTCATCATCATCACCTTCACCACCACTGACATTAGAGATCTCGGAGTAGGCAGCAACAGCGGGGACCACCCTCCTTGGGCTGATCTGGGTACTGTCATCAGACTTCTGGGTGGCAGCCGTTGTGACATCCTCTTCCTCATCAGATTCCAAAAATGGCTGTGCATCGGTAAGGTCTTGGAATGGATGGGAAAATAATTCCTTTGATTTGAGTGGAGGGGCTATGGTGGTGATCTTGGTGGTGTCTTGGTGAGGAGGGTGCAGATACAGAGGATGAGGAGGATGCAGAAGCGGAAGGCTGAGTGAGCCACTCAACCAACTCTGGTGCATCCTTTGAGGTAATTGCATGCACCTTCTCCAACTTCCCACTTAGACTCCGGCCTGGTGCACCTGCCTGACCCCTACCACCCCTGCGGAATGGCCTGCCTCTTCCTCTGACTGTCTTTTTCAAAATCACTCTGTGCCGAAGTCCCTAGAGAAGAGAAGTATTTGTAGAAGCAGGTATATCGCAGGCCTCAATCAGTATTTGGTGGAAGTTGGTATTTCAAACCCCTTAATCAGTATTTTGTGGAAGCAGGTGTATAGAACCACTTGATCAATATTTGGTGGAAGCAGGTATATTGCAACCCTCAATCTGTTTTCTGTGGAAGCTAGTATATCAAAACCCTCAGTATTTTGTGGAATCAGGTGTATCACAGGCCTCAATCAATATTTTGTGGAAGCAGGTAATATCAAGCCGCTTAATCAGTATTTTGTGGAAGCTGATGTATTGCAGGCCTCAATCAATATTTGGTGGAAGCAGGTATTTCAATCCCCTTAATCAGTATTTTGTGAAAGCAGGTATTTTGCAGGTCTCAATGTCACCGCCAGTTCTGTGAGAAGCTCTGGCAGACGTTCTTCTCTACCTCTTGTATGATGTTCTTTGTTTTGGTTTCACTTTCTCATCTCCTTTCCTTCTACCAGGTGTCACTTATTTAGACATAATCGTCTTCCTTTATATTCCCTCCCATACTGCCTCACTTTGTGGTTTATACTACTTCCTGGATGAAGTGTTCACTGCTGGAGGCTGTGTCTGCTGTTTGCTCAGATAAGTCCTTTACTTTATTGTGTTTACTTGCTGGCTTGATTCTAGGTGACCCTGACTCCCTCCGTATTAAGTGCAGGGAGATGGTGGTCGTGTCCCCTCACTATTATAGGGTTTTCAGGTGTCACACAGGCTTAGGTACCTCAATGCAATCGTCTACCGTCGAGACCCTTGTATGTGCATAGCAGTCAGGGAGAGCTCTTAGGGTTTTATAGGGCTCACCTATAAGCTTCTTAGTTTGGGATCAAGCCAGTCGCTCTTTTATTTATTAGTTCCAGCTATCTGCAAATCTTATCCATGACAATCAGCATTTGGTGTATCAAGCCCTTTAATCATTGTTTTTTTAAGCAGGTGTATCGCAGGCCTTCAAAGCAGGTATATCAAACCCCTTAATCAGTATTTAGTGGAAGTAGGTGTATCGTAGGCCCCAATCAATATTTGGTGGAAGAAGGAATATCAATCCCTTTAATTAGTATTTTGTGGAAAAAGGCATATTAATACCCTTAATCAGTATTTGGTGGAAGCAGGTATATAGAACCCCTGAATGAATGTTTTTTGTAAGTAGGTGTATCGCAGGCCTAAATCGGTATTTAGTGAAAGAATGTATATTAAACCCCTTGATCAGTATTTTGTGGAAGCAGGTATATTGCACCCCTCAATCAGTATTTTGTGGAAGCAGGTATATAGTCCCCCTTAATCAATATTTTGTTGAAGCAGGTATATCGCACCCCTTAATCAGTATTTTGTGGAAGCAGGTATATAAAAAACCCTTAATCTGTGTTTTGTGGAAGCAGGTATATAAAAAACCCTTAATCAGTGTTTTGTGGAAGCAGGTATATCACACCCCTCAATCTGTATTTTGTGGGAGCAGGTATATAGAACCCCATAATCAATATTTGGTGGAAGAAGGCATATAGCTCCCCTCAATCAGTATTTTGTTGAAGCAGGTATATCGTAGGCCGCAATCAATATTTGGTAGAAGCAGGTATATCAAACTCCTTAATCAGAATTTTGTGGAAGCTGGTATATAAAACCCCTTAATCAGTATATTTCGTGAAAGCAGGCATATTGCAACCTTCAATCTGTACTTTGTCGAAGCAGGTATATCAAGCCCCTTATTCAGTATTTTGTGGAAACAGGTATATCGCACCCCTCAATCAGTATTTTGTGGCAGCAGGTATATCAAACTCCTTAATCAGTATTTGGGGGAAGCAGGTGTATCACACCCTTAAATCAGTATTTTGAGGAAGCAGGTATATAGAACCTCTTAATCAATATTTGGTGGAAGCAGGTATATCGAAGGCCTAACTCAATCAATATTTGGTGGAATCAGGTATATCACACCCCTCAATCTGTATTTTGTGAAAGCAGATATATCAATCCCCTTAATCAGTATTTTGTGGAAGTAGGTATATTGCACCGCTCAATCAGTATTTTGTAGAAGCAGGTATATTAAACCCCTTAACCAATAGTTTGTGGAAGCTGGTATATCGCACCCCTCAATCAGTATTTTGTGGAAGCAGGTATATAAAAAACCCTTAATCAATATTTAGTGGAAGCAGGTATATCGCACCCCTCAATATGTATTTTGGGGAAGCAGATAAATAGAACCCCTTAATCAATATTTGGTGGAAGCAGTTATATAGCACACCTCAATCAGTATTTTTCGGAATCAGGTATATTGCATGCCTCAATCCGTTTTTTTTGGGCAACAGGTATATCACACTTGTTGCAAATAGTTGTTCCAATAGTGCTTGCCCCTCTATATACCTGAGGTATGGCAGCAGAACCACACACAACTGCTGCACAATACAAATGCACTATATACGTTCTATGCTAGAAAGTATATTATAGGTATATCACACCACTCAATCAGTTTTGTTCGGGTCAACAGGTATATCACACCATTTGCAATTAGTTATTCCAATAGTGTTTGTCCCTCTATATAGCTGCGGTAAAGTAGCAGAACCGCACACAACTGCTGCACAATACAAATACATAATAATATACTTTCTATGTTAGAGTAAGTATATCACACCCCTCAGTATATCACACCTATCAATAGCACAACTATACAAGTCCTTAAAAGGACTTTTGTGGCCCTATTAGCTAGCATTTGGTCTGTCCTGCTCCACAAAGCAACCTCTCCCTACACTGGCAAAACACATAAAGTAAAATGGCCGCCAGATCGGGTTCTATTATAGTGTGGGGGGGGTGTCCTTGTGCTGAAATGTTTCAATTGGCTGTCCTGTCCCACCTGATGGATGTGTCAGGGGTCAAAGTTCAGCGCAATGCAAAAAAATAGACCGCATGCAAACATTGCCATATGATTGCATGTTCGGCGAATCGCGAACGCTTAAAGTTTGCCGCAAAACGACCATCAGGTGAACCGCAAGGCCATCTCTACTAACTATTTGTAACATATACATATATATGTATATCTATATATATATATATATACAGTACAGACCAAAAGTTTGGACACACCTTCTCATTCAAAGAGTTTTCTTTATTTTCATGACTATGAAAATTGTAGATTCACACTGAAGGCATCAAAACTATGAATTAACACATGTGGAATTATATACATAACAAAAAAGTGTGAAACAACTGAAAATATGTCATATTCTAGGTTCTTCAAAGTAGCCACCTTTTGCTTTGATTACTGCTTTGCACACTTTGCATTCTCTTGATGAGCTTCAAGAGGTAGTCACCTGAAATGGTTTTCACTTCACAGGTGTGCCCTGTCAGGTTTAATAAGTGGGATTTCTTGCCTTATAAATGGGGTTGGGACCATCAGTTGCGTTGTGGAGAAGTCAGGTGGATACACAGCTGATAGTCCTACTAAATAGACTGTTAGAAACCATCAAGTGCTACAAGGAAACTGGCTCACATGCGGACCGCCCCAGGAAAGGAAGACCAAGATTCACCTCTGCTGCGGAGGATAAGTTCATCCGAGTCACCAGCCTCAGAAATCGCAGGTTAACAGCAGTTCAGATTAGAGACCAGGTCAATGCCACACAGAGTTCTAGCAGCAGACACATCTCTAGAACAACTGTTAAGAGGAGACTGAGTGAATCAGGCCTTCATGGTAGAATATCTGCTAGGAAACCACTGCTAAGGACAGGCAACAAGCAGAAGAGACTTGTTTGGGCTAAAGAACACAAGGAATGGACATTAGACCAGTGGAAATCTGTGCTTTGGTCTGATGAGTCCAAATTTGAGATCTTTGGTTCCAACCACCGTGTCTTTGTGTGACGCAGAAAAGGTGAACGGATGGACTCTACATGCCTGTTCCCATCGTGAAGCATGGAAGAGGAGGTGTGATGGTGTGGGGGTGCTTTGCTGGTGACACTGTTGGGAATTTATTCAAAATTGAAGGCATACTGAACCAGCATGGCTACCACAGCATCTTGCAGCGCCATGCTATTCCATCCGGTTTGCATTTAGTTGGACCATCATTTATTTTTCAACAGGACAATGACCCCAAACACACCTCCAGGCTGTGTTAGGGCTATTTGACCATGAAGGAGAGTGATGGGGTGCTGCGCCAGATGACCTGGCCTCGACAGTCACCGGACCTGAACCCAATAGAGATGGTTTGGGGTGAGCTGGACCGCAGAATGAAGGCAAAAGAGCCAACAAGTGCTAAGCATCTCTGGGAACTCCTTCAAGACTGTTGGAAGACCATTTCAGGTGACTACCACTTGAAGCTCATCAAGAGAATGCCAAGAGTGTGCAAAGCAGTAATCAAAGCAAAAGGTGGCTACTTTGAAGAACCTAAAATATGACATATTTTCAGTTGTTTCACACTTTTTTGTTATGTATATAATTCCACATGTGTTAATTCATAGTTTTGATGCCTTCAGTGTGAATCTACAATTTTCATAGTCATGAAAATAAAGAAAACTCTTTGAATGAGAAGGTGTGTCCAAACTTCTGGTCTGTACTGTATATGTAGGCTAACTATCTAATGTAATGACACAGCAAAGCACAGAGACATACACTGCTGTCTCTCTCAGAACTGCAAAAAACTGCAGAAAATGGCTGCTGGGGAGGTTCTTATATAGTAAGGGGTAGGCAACTTTCCTATTGGTTGCTAGGGATGTTGCTAAGCTCAGACAAAGACATTGCAGCCTTCTCATTGGCCCACAAGCAAGAACATGGAGGGATCATGGGTTCTGATGAAAAGAAAAATCTATAATATTCATGAATACGAATATA
Organism: Bufo gargarizans; assembly: GCF_014858855.1. Classification (NCBI taxonomy): domain Eukaryota; kingdom Metazoa; phylum Chordata; class Amphibia; order Anura; family Bufonidae; genus Bufo; species Bufo gargarizans. Next base: position 3,348,608 of record NC_058080.1, read on the forward strand.
TAGCACTATATTCTAAATCTTCGCAAATTCTCAAAGTGGTGATATTCACAATTAAAATTTGCGATTCACATATTCGTGACCAACACTAGTAACCATCTTGCTTTTGCTCATTTGAGAATCTGCGTTGGTGATTATTCCATCTATATTTTGTTAAAGGGGTTGTCTTGTTTCAGAAGGAAACTGGACAACACAGGAGATCTGTCTGCAATAAAGTGATGATCCTACTGGATCTGGATATGAGTATTGATCACTACTTTATTGCAGACAGTTCCCCTTTGTTGCCTGGTTCCCTCCTGAAACTAAACAAGCTCTTTATTTGACCCTCAAACTTTATTGAGCTAAGCATCTTCAGTGCAAACTGTTGTTGCTCTATTCTAGGGTGATGGTGGATAGACAGGGGCAATGAAGCCTTGTATACCAAAATGGTGACTTGCCAAGCTTGGACTCATTGGCAGTGATAAAGCTCTTTAAGATAAATATTTCATTCGAGTATCTGGCATGTGGATGTAAGTGAATGTTCACCTTTTAACATTGTATGATATCCTTAATGTACCATTATAGTAGTCAGTGTTCACTTTACTGATATAGAACAGTAACTTTTTAACATTTTGTTCATGCAAAGTTGGAGATGTGTATTATAAACAATTTGAGAGAATTGTCCATGTATTTAGATTTTTTTTTTTAAATGCAGCTTGATACAGGTATGTTTTAAATTGTTGATCATTTATCTTTTTTAATTGGTTATTTTATTCCTTATTGTAGAAATAAACATTGCATCATTATATACATCACTTTAATATCATTTTATATATTTATTTATTTATTTTGCAATATGAATTGGGACAGGCAGGGCCATTTCATAACTAGTAGCATCAGTATCAACAAATGTGGCATTCATGACAAACTGTATATAGCCAAAGACAAGCCAAGCTGAACACACAAGGGCAATACAGCCAGCAAGCAATTATACACAATGACTTGTTTAAGGGCAAATTCTGAGCAAAACTGAAAATCAATTTTCTGGGGAATGTCATACATAAAGAAAAGGTTATTTACCTGGGATTCAGCATTCATGCAATACAACCTGACCTTCATGTTGTGCTTTCACCCAGGACTACTTAATTTGTTCTTGTTGTCAAATAGCATAGTGCCCATTAAAAGAAAATGACTTAGGGGGACTGTAGTGACTTCGACAGCACTCTAATCACTATCATTAAAATAAATAAAAATTTAAAAAAATCTAATTTATAGCATAGAAAGGCACAAGGGAAATTCATCTTGCTGATTTAACATCTTTGCCATATGATGGACATGTTTTATGTAAGACTAAATCTTTGCATTGTGATAGAAACTCCGATGCTATATAGTATCTCATTGTCTTTCACTGTTTTTCTTTAATACACGTTTTAAAATTTTGTTGTACAAATTGTATCCATTTCTGTTAAAAATAAAAAAATAATTGGCTTAAGACATTCCCAACCAACAACAAAAATGTATGCCATGCACTACTGCTAGTCTTGCACCAATCAGCTGCAATCATGATTGCACCACTGTACAAGGGCAGAAGCCACTGGAAGGAGATGAGCATCACCCTGACTCCTTACAGATTAACCGACAGAGTGTAGCCAAAGACACCCCGCTCTAAAGGTACCAGACCAGTCCTAAAGTCCAGCTATCAGACTAAAGGCCAGTTTAGTACAGCAGAGAAGGAGAAAGTAAAATATTTAAGTTTGCCTGACAGTTTACCCTAAAACATAGAAACATAGAATATGTCGGCAGATAAGAACCATTTGGCCCATCTAGTCTGCCCAATATATCTGAATCCTATGAATAGTCCCTGGCCCTATCTTATATGAAGGATAGCCTTATGCCTATCCCATGCATGCTTAAACTCCTTCACTGTATTTGCAGCTACCACTTCTGCAGGAAGGCTATTCCATGCATCCACTACTCTCTCAGTAAAGTAATACTTCCTTATATTACTTTTAAACCTTTGCCCCTCTAATTTAAAACTGTGCCCTCTTGTGGTAGTTTTTCTTCTTTTAAATATGCTCTCCTCCTTTACCGAGTTGATTCCCTTTATGTATTTAAAAGTTTCTATCATATCCCCTCGGTCTCTTCTTTCTTCCAAGCTATACATATTAAGGTCTTTTAACCTTTCCTGGTAAGTTTTATCCTGCAATCCATGTACTAGTTTAGTAGCTCTTCTCTGAACTCTCTCTAGAGTATCTATATCCTTCTGGAGATATGGCCTCCAGTACTGCGCACAATACTCCAAGTGAGGTCTCACCAGTGATCTGTACAGCGGCATAAGCACTTCACTCTTTCTACTGCTTATACCTCTCCCTATACATCCAAGCATTCTGCTGGCATTTCGTGCTGCTTTATTACATTGTCTTCCCACCTTTAAGTCTTCTGAAATAATTACTCCTAAATCCCTTTCCTCAGATACTGAGGTCAGGACTGTGTCAAATATTCTATATTCTGCCCTTGGGTTTTTACGCCCCAGGTGCATTATCTTGCACTTATCCACATAAACCTGCTGGAACCAAGAGAAACACCACTTCTTGCAAGTTTATTCAAGTAAAGCTGTTGAGCTTTATAAAACTCTGGACTCAACTATTTCTCCACCTCAACCATTAATCTCCCCTTTATTGCTTCGAAGCCTAACCCTGGGGAGAGACAGTATCCTAGTAGGAGCGCCGTGACACACACATAAAACTATTGAGGCCGCACCACTCTGCTCGGCACTTCTATAAAGCTGGGACAGGATCGGCCGGGGGGGGCATGTTGAAGATACAGCAAAAGGCCTTCTTGTGTGTACACATAGTAGGGCATACTTGTAGTATTCCATAATGGGCACCTATGCATCTCTATGTAGAGCCATAATTCCGTATGCTGACACAAAGTCCCTAAGTGTAACAAAACAAATGTAAAAAAGAGTTTCAAAGCACAAATTCTCTGATACATGTGAATCTATGAATGTTATTGAATGTGTGGAAAAGTTAGACTGATTATCCATGCCCATTTATTAAGTTTACACACTAAAGTGTCACACGTGATGCAAATATTTATTCTTTTTTGGTGACAGCAATAAATGTCAGGCAAAATACACCAAAAAGAGGCACAGCTAATGCTAAATACATGTTCAACCATAACATTAAATCTCTCCAAAGCTTTGAAATGCACACGGCAGGGGGGGAATTATCTGCCTTGCAGTTTTCCCCTGCTTCTCCTTGCCTGCTGATGTTGATTGTCAGGTTTCTCCCTTTACAGTACTTGTATTGCTGCAGTACTATAGAGTAAAACATGGGAGTACAGGCGTTACAAAAGTTTCAATTTTTGTGCAAAGCATTTTGCACGAAATATGTGACTTTTTGGTATTTTATGCTGCTGATAGTATTTTCAATAGATAAAAATTGCCAGAGCTTCCTTATCGAACCACATTTATTTAAATGGGCTTAAACTATAGCTAAAATATATTCCTGTCCATACCTGGTGTAAATTTCAGTTTTTGGCGCATGAACAGCCCAGGAGGTGGGAAATTTATTAAGAGGCATACACCTCTTAATATACTTGGAGCATCTTAGTCCACTGGACTTTTTAGTAAGACTAGCATATGAAATGCCATTCTTAGTAAATCTAACCAGTAATACTTTATAATGTGGGATCCTGACAGTATTTCATTCTGCTCGTGGTTATTGCCGTATAATCTACTGACAGGTCCCCTTTAATGATCACATAAAATGTTATCACTGCATTGAGTTGACCTAAATTTTTTTCTCCAAATTTGCCTATTAAGTTAAGTTTTTTGGGGGTAAATTAACTTTTCAGAAAGTCATACATTTTGTTCTATGCAATTTTATTTTCAGTGAAAATTCTGATTAGAAAAGAACCATAAATCCTACATCAGTGCTATAACAGCTCACGGCTAATAACTTTATAACCTAAAATGGTTTAAGAATGTGCATTCCAAGTCATTTAATCTTTTTTGCCATTTGACCTATGATTTGGTGGCATCACGTGGGAGCTACCTACGTCACGCGGCACCCGGAAGTAGCGCACAAAAAGGCGAGGACGCCAGCAGCACCTCGCTTCTACATCTGCCGGACATCCTTGCCACTGCGCCTCTTGAGTCATTCCGATGCTCCTACCAAATATGGCCCCCTGACACCGGAGATCACTGAAAGCCCATTCGACCACTTCTCAAGGGCACGCAAGTACCGCTAACCATACCAGTACTTTAATGTGACTGTAAACAGTTTATACTTTGTTTATACTTTTAATACTTTAAAATAGCCTGGAAGACCAGATATTTTACACCCGCAGCTTTGCAAACTGCAATACTTCTGGAATTATCTACATGGCTCAATGTGACCGTGGACTTAACTATATTGGTAAAACAAAAAGGATTTTCAAAAAAAGAATCCTTGAGCATATTGGGGACAACAGGAACAGACGGGATAAACCCATATCTAGACACATATGGACTAACCATGCAGGGTCCACTAAGGCCATTCATATTTTCATGAATGAAGCATTAAACATATCCAAAAGAGGTGGGGATATTGACAAACTGTTAAAACAAAAAGAGTCCAGATGGATTTTCAGACTTAACTCCGTGGCACCTTGCTGGACTCAATGAATGCATTGATTTTGCGTGTTTCATATAAGGGGCCATCTCTATCTTTGAATTTAAGGGTCATCCTATCATGTACATTACAGGGAGTGCAGAATTATTAGGCAAGTTGTATTTTGGAGGATTAATTTTATTATTGAACAACAACCATGTTCTCAATGAACCCAAAAAACTCATTAATATCAAAGCTGAATATTTTTGGAAGTAGTTTTTAGTTTGTTTTTAGTTTTAGCTATTTTAGGGGGATATCTGCGTGTGCAGGTGACTATTACTGTGCATAATTATTAGGCAACTTAACAAAAAACAAATATATACCCATTTCAATTATTTATTTTTACCAGTGAATCCAATATAACATCTTAACATTCACAAATATACATTTCTGACATTCAAAAACAAAACAAAAACAAATCAGTGACCAATATAGCCACCTTTCTTTGCAAGGACACTCAAAAGCCTGCCATCCATGGATTCTGTCAGTGTTTTGATCTGTTCACCATCAACATTGCGTGCAGCAGCAACCACAGCCTCCCAGACACTGTTCAGAGAGGTGTACTGTTTTCCCTCCTTGTAAATCTCAAATTTGATGATGGACCACAGGTTCTCAATGGGGTTCAGATCAGGTGAACAAGGAGGCCATGTCATTAGATTTTCTTCTTTTATACCCTTTCTTGCCAGCCACGCTGTGGAGTACTTGGACGCGTGTGATGGAGCATTGTCCTGCATGAAAATCATGTTTTTCTTGAAGGATGCAGACTTCTTCCTGTACCACTGCTTGAAGAAGGTGTCTTCCAGAAACTGGCAGTAGTACTGGGAGTTGAGCTTGACTCCATCCTCAACCCGAAAAGGCCCCACAAGCTCATCTTTGATGATACCAGCCCAAACCAGTACTCTACCTCCACCTTGCTGGCATCTGAGTCAGACTGGAGCTCTCTGCTCTTTACCAATCCAGCCACGGTCCCATCCATCTGGCCCATCAAGACTCACTCTCATTTCATCAGTCCATAAAACCTTAGAAAAATCAGTCTTGAGATATTTCTTGGCCCAGTCTTGACGTTTCAGCTTGTGTGTCTTGTTCAGTGGTGGTTGTCTTTCAGCCTTTCTTACCTTGGCCATGTCTCTGAGTATTGCACACCTTGTGCTTTTGGGCACTCCAGTGATGTTGCAGCTCTGAAATATTGCCAAACTGGTGGCAAGTGGCATCTTGGCAGCTGCACGCTTGACTTTTTTCAGTTCATGGGCAGTTATTTTGCGCCTTGGTTTTTCCACATGCTTCTTGCGACCCTGTTGACTATTTTGAATGAAACGCTTGATTGTTCGATCGCTTCAGAAGCTTTGCAATTTTAAGATTGCTGCATCCCTCTGCAAGATATCTCACTATTTTTGCCTTTTCTGAGCCTGTCAAGACCTTCTTTTGACCCATTTTGCCAAAGGAAAGGAAGTTGCCTAATAATTATGCACACCTGATATAGGGTGTTGATGTCATTAGACCACACCCCTTCTCATTACAGAGATGCACATCACCTAATATGCTTAATTGGTAGTAGACTTTCGAGCCTATCCAGCTTGGAGTAAGACAACATACAGTCAAAATACTCATTTGCCTAATAATTCTGCACTCCCTGTATATACAGTACAATGTCTGTTGACTGGGAGGTAAACCCTTCCAAAGTTGATCCTTATAATGTTTTAGACAATCACCCTTCAAATAATCTACTTAATCCAATAGTTGGATATGTATATATTAATTTACTAGCCTGGGGTCCGAAAAAGGAATCTATATCATCTATCATGTATAGTAGCAAACGACTCCTGCCCTACCTCTTCACAATGGCTCTGGTACCGGTCATGTGATCAGCATTAGGGTCATGTGCTAGCGTCTGACGTCAGACGCTACCCGGCATCAGCATCACGTGGGAGCTACCTACGTCACATGGCACCCGGAAGTAGCGCACAAAAAGGCGAGGACGCCAGCAGCACCTCGCTGCTACATCTGCTGGACATCCTTGCCACTGCGCCTCTTCCGATGCTCCTACCAAATATGGCCCCCTAACACCAGAGATCACTGAAAGCCCATTTGACCACCTCTCATGGGCACGCAAGTATTGCTAACCATATCAGTACTTTAATGTGACTAGTCCATATTATATATTGACATTCTAATTTTCATGTGTATCTATGAGCATTACAATATCGAGTTAAACTCAATACAATCGTACATGATACAGGCCTTTATATATAATCAATAATGGTTGGGAGAAAAACAGTTAGGAATTCCTAGGGGAGTGCAGGTGTGTGATAAAAACCGACATACCCCATCTGGCTCCAGCTATGAACATTAGACATTGGCTTCAGTCCTAGTCCGCCTCTACAACAGTGACTTTATCATAGCCTGATGTACATTGTCTTCTGTTCAGCTAACCTGGAATACATTAAGTCTATAAGACAAGCCAGTCAGTAGCTGGTAATAAATATTGATCACCTATAAAGTGATCATCTCACTATCAGAGAAGAAAAAACAAAAAGTAAAAAGAAAATTAAATAAATTAACTTGTTTATAGTGTATCTTGAAGTGCTCGGGTGATTACTATTGGTGATAGGATTTTTATAGTCAGATATGTCACCTGATGAGCCTGACACCAACCAGGCGAAACGCGTAGGGACGATATAGGACACCTCTATGAACTTTTTCTATTCTATTTTTCTATATTATATGGTATGTATAATCTCACCTAACATTTAGGGTGTTTTTGTCACTACATCTGGGTATGTGTATTTGTTTATTATTTTTTGTATCTAATATAGTCCAGGTTTAAATATAGGGCTATATCTTCCACAGTGTTGGAATCCTCCCCGTGCTAGGGTCATCCCAGGGCCACCAAGAGGCACGAGACACGAGATCGCCCCTATCGGGGCGGCTATTCCGTATTTAGGCAGGGCAATAGACCTCGGGCCAGAACTAGGGAGACCGCCCCCAATTAAGGATTAAGGCCCAATAAACATCTGCCTACCCTCTTGCAAGCACCGTGCAATGGAATAGCAATTTGCCCTAAGGTTTTATTTTTGTTTTCCTTTTTATTATTATTTTCAATTTCATTTTCTATGATTACAAGGGTGTATTGACTTTTAACATTATAGTATTAAAGGTTATGTTTTAGAATAGTGGTGCTTCTGTGAATCCCATTCAAATGACCACATTCTACTATAAATTCCCCTGAACAGGATTGTGTTCAATCTGCGAATAGATAAATGGTACAAGTACTAATAATATTGAATAAGCAGCTATTACAGCGCTTCTGTGATGGCCGGCTTTTTGAGCACGCAAACAAATGAAGACAGATGGCTAATGGAAGCCAGTGAGATTTTTTCCGATAAAGAATTGACTCTATCCAACATAACTAGCCCCTCAATCAAAACCACCTTTAAGGAATTATATGACATACATAAGGAATACATCAAGGCATGGTGGGAGATTCAATCTCTAGATAATTACATAAAAAATTCAATTGTACCAAGTGGTCTCAGAATATACATACATCCAGTGGCACGGATTAGTAATCCTGAACTACTATTAAAATAGGAAATTGAAGCAACAGCAAGTTCCATTAGATTTATGCGACTACTGCTGGATCAGGAAAAAATTTACATTGAACACATAGAGAAAAGAAAGATACCCTTAACAGAGACAGCACTTAAATTTAAGGATCATACCAAATTCTCTAAGACAGAACTTGAGTTGCAGAATAATAAAAACTACACTTGGGCAGAAATGACGGCATTGCGAAATCTCAGTACAAATAGAGATATTATAATCAAGTCATCGGATAAAGGGGGCAACATTGTTGTCCTTTCCCTGCAACAATACAGGGAGATGTGCCTCTCCTTGGTTTCAGATAAAAACAGCTATAAAGTACTTAGGGGAGATCCAACTGACACATTTGTGGCTGAGTTATCTCTGATTTTACAGGAGGGTTTAGAAAATAAATGTATAGACAGTAAAGAATATGAATACTTATTATCCACTACCCCGAAAACAGCAACTTTCTATGGGCTCCCCAAAATACACAAGGGGACTAGTCCCCTAAAAGGGTGACCCATAGTTTCGGGGATTGAGAGTCTAACTCATCATGCAGGCGTGTACATTGATAAAGTTCTATGCCCCTTTGTAGCTACACTCCTGTCATATTTACGGGATCCAACGGACCTATTATAACGAGTGGAGAGTGTGAGTATAGAACCTGACAGCTGGTTCGCCTCTATAGATGTAGAGGCTCTGTATACCTCAATCCCCCACAATAAGGGTCTGTCAGCAGCCAAATATTTCTTGAATACCAGATCAATGGACTTGCATCAACACAACTCATTTACCCTGCAACTTCTCAATTTTATCCTAACACACAATTACTTTGTGTTTGAAGATCGTTTCTACCACCAGCTCAGGGGCACCGCTATGGGGAGCCATTGTGCACCGACTTATGCAAATCTGCTCCTGGGCTGGTGGGAGGACACTGTTGTATTCTCAGAATCTATGATACCCTGGACCAGATTCATATCACTCTGGTCCAGATTCATAGATGACGTTCTACTTCTATGGTCAGGGACTGTCAGTGAGTTTCAACAATTTATGGATATACTAAACTCAAACCATATCGGTCTATTTTTCACTTTAGAAATACATTGTAATACTTTCAACTTCCTGGATGTCTGTTTAGAAAGAGATGAACACAACTATATAAAAACTACCCTCTTTAGGAAAAAGACTTCTACTAACAGTCTCCTACGTTGGGACAGCTTTCATCCCAACTCTTTAAAAAGGGGCATCCTCAAAGGGCAGTTTTTGAGGGTTCGGAGGAACTGTTCTGAACCTAAGAACTATACATATGAAGCATCCAAGCTCTTTGACCGGTTTAAACAAAGGGGGTACCCAAACCCATGCCTATATGAAGCATGGAACTGGGCAAACTCGAGACATCGTACCTCCCTCTTACAACCACAAGTAAAAAAGAAGAGTCTTCAAGATCCAATCAGGATCATTGGTACATTTGATTTAGAGTCTCAACAAGTTCGAGACATCTTGAATCGATACTGGTCATTATTAAAGACTGATCTTGATCTGACTCCTGTACTATCTGTAAACCCGGCTATCACATATAGACGTGGACGCAGTATAGGTGACACATTAGTCCATAGCTATTGAGCTTCCAAAAAAAAGCACTTGGTTGTCCAAAAGACAGATGGGCACATTTAAGTGTGGCAAATGCAAGGTGTGCACCTTCCGGAATGATCTACATTGGTTGAACTATATTGGTAAAACAAAAAGGATTTTCCAAAAAAGAATCCTTGAGCATAATTGGGACATCAGGAACAGACGGGATAAACCCATATCTAGACACATATGGACTAACCATGCAGGGTCCACTAAGGCCATTCATTTTTTCATGATTGAAGCATTAAAAATGTCCAAAAGAGGTGGGGATATTGACAAACTGTTAAAACAAAAAGAGTCCAGATGGATTTTCAGGCTGAACACCGTGGCACCTGCTGGACTCAATGAATGCATTGATTTAGCGTGTTTCATATAAGGGGCCATCTTTATCTTTGAATTTAAGGGTCATCCTATCATGTAAATTATATACAGTACAACGTCTGTTGACTGGGAGGTAAACCCCTCCAAAGTTGATCCTTATAATGTTTTAGCTAATCGCCCTTCAAATAATCTACTTAATCCAATAGTTGGATATGTATATATTAATTTACTAGCCTGGGGTCCTAAAAGGGAATCTATATCATCTATCATGTATATGTCATGGTCTTACCTCCTTGCTGTTCTCCTTCGTTTGACATGTGCTGGCGGCCATCTTGGTTTCTGGGTTTCTTGTAGCCTCCCACCCTGCGGCTCCTCCTTCCCACTGGGAGGAGCTGGATGCCTAGCTCATATATATAGGAGGTCTGTGGCTTCAGTTCCTTGCTTGGTCCTCCTGTGCTCACATGCTTCTAAGACTGCTGCTGCTTCTGGTTCCTGATCCTGGCTTCGTCTGACTACCCTGCTGATTCCTGATCCTGGCTTCGTCTGACTACCCTGCTGGTTCCTGATCCTGGCTTCGTCTGACTACCCTTCTGGTTCCTGATCCCTGGTTTTGCAAGACCCTGCTTCGGTTTAGCCATCCGTTTGGACTTTTGCCTTACAGCTTTATTTTCAATAAAGCCTTCTTATTTCCACTCATCTCTTGTTGTACGTCTGGTTCATGGTTCCATGACATTAGGACCAAGCCATGAATTCTGACGGTACAGGGCCATCCTCGCTACCTACGCTGGTTGCCAGACTTGATCAGCAGGATCACCTGTTGGGTCGGTTCGCTGTGGCGTTGCAAACCCTGCTTGAACGCACGGCTCATTTAGCTTCCGTTGCCGATTGGTCGGTTGTCGCTCCTGGGCCCGCTCCTACTGCCGCTCCGGTTGTTGCGCCAGAGTCAACCCCGACACCTGTTGCTGCACCTGCGGTGTTTCGGGGTATGACCGGTTCTGCCCCCCTTCCACAGCGCTTTGGGGGAGAGCCAACTCAGTGCCGAGGTTTCCTTAACCAGGTGGGCATTTACTTCGAGTTGCTGCCACATGCCTTTCCTACTGAGAGATCAAAGGTGGGCTTCTTGATCTCGCTGCTCTCGGACAAGGCCTTGGCCTGGGCCAGCCCTTTATGGGAGAACAACAATCCGGTGGTTGCCGAGTTTTCTGGTTTTGTTGCTTCTCTTCGGAAGGTATTCGATGTGCCGGCTCGTGCTGCCTCTGCTGCGAAGCTCCTTATGTCCATCAGACAGGGTTCACGATCCGTAGCTGAATACGCCATTGAGTTTCGTACCCTGGCAGCAGAGGTGGGCTGGAATAATGAGGCTCTGGTCGCTGCTTTCTCTCATGGTCTCTCGGATGCCTTGAAGGATGAGGTTGCAGCTAAGGACCTACCAGTGGAGCTCGAGTCTCTTATTTCTTTCCTGATTTTGATTGACACCAGACTCAGGGAGAGACCTTCCTTTAAGGAGAGCCTGCGGAGGCCTTCTAACAGATTGGCGCCTACGTTTGCTGTCCCACCCGTGCCTCCCTCTCCTCCCACGCCTCCTGGGGATGACTTGTCTGGGGGTGAACCCATGCAGCTGGGGTTTGCTCGCCTGTCCGAGGGGGAGAGGGTACTCCGGAGACGCGAGGGCCGATGCATGTACTGTGGTCTCGGTGGGCATTTTCGGTTGGCATGCCCGAACCGTCCGGGAAACGCTCGCACCTGAGATCCTGTCGGGGGCAGATCTTGAGTGGAGTCTCCTCGTCCCCGGTTTCCCGTGTTGACAAACCACTGATTACTGTTGTCCTCTCCTGGGTCGGGGGCTCGGTGACGACCCAGGCGTTGGTGGACTCTGGTGCTGGTGGTTTGTTCATTGATAGTGTGTTCGCTGCCGCCAATTCCATTCCTCTGCAGCCTCGAGGTTCCCCACTGGCTCTTGAGGCGATAGACGGCAGACCCCTTCTGCCGCCACACGTGACTCATGAGACCCTTCCAGTGGGGATGGCCATTGGTGCCGTTCACAGAGAGTCGGTTTGTCTCCAGGTCATTTCGTCTCCACACTACTCGGTGGTCTTGGGGTACCCCTGGCTCCAGAAGCATAATCCGACTTTCAATTGGAAATCGGCCGAGATCCTCTCGTGGTCACCGCAGTGTGGGGCTAGTTGCATCCATGGGCCTGTCAAGTTGCTGTGTACTTCCTCGGACTCTCTGTTGCCTCCTGAATACGAGGAGTACCGGGATGTATTCGATAAGGTGCGTGCGGTTGCCCTACCTCCGCACCGCCCATACGATTGTGCCATAGAGTTACAATCTGGTGCCGTTCCGCCTCGTGGCAAAGTCTATCCACTGTCGGTAGCAGAGAATGAGGCCATGGAGGAGTACGTGAGGGAGGCGCTTTCACGCGGACACATTCGCAAATCCTCGTCCCCTGCAGGGGCTGGATTTTTCTTTGTGAAAAAAAAGGGCGGTGAGTTGAGGCCTTGCATCGATTACAGGGGTCTCAATCGCATCACGATCAAGAACGCTTACCCGATACCCTTGATTTCCGAGCTGTTCGATCGCCTCAAAGGGGCCACGGTCTTTACCAAACTCGACCTGAGGGCGGCATATAACCTGGTAAGGATCAAGGCGGGCGATGAGTGGAAGACCGCGTTTAACACCAGGACCGGTCATTATGAATCCTTGGTTATGCCCTTTGGGTTGTGCAATGCGCCCGCAGTCTTCCAGGAATTCATCAACGATGTTTTCCGTGACCTGTTGCAGCAGTGTGTGGTGGTCTATTTGGATGACATCTTGGTATATTCTGAATCCATGGAGGCCCACATTCTGGATGTCAGACGAGTGTTGCAACGGTTACGAGAGAACAAGCTGTTCGGTAAGCTTGAGAAATGCGAATTTCACCGATCCCAGGTAACCTTCTTAGGTTACATCATTTCCGCTGAGGGGTTCTCCATGGATCCTGAGAAGGTTTCGGCTGTCTTACAGTGGCCCCAGCCCAGTGGTCTTCGTGCCCTGCAGCGCTTTTTGGGCTTCGCCAATTATTATCGGAAGTTCATCAGGGACTTTTCCATGCTAGCCAAGCCTCTCACGGATCTGACCAGAAAGGGCAGTAATCCCCAGGTCTGGCCGCCCGAGGCCATCCAAGCTTTTGAGGCTCTAAAGTCCGCCTTTGTGTCGGCTCCGATTCTGTCGCATCCCAACCCTGGGTTGCCGTTTGTCCTCGAGGTGGACGCGTCTGAGACGGGAGTAGGCGCCCTCCTGTCTCAGCGTAGAACACCAGAGGGTCCTCTGCTTCCTTGTGGGTTTTACTCCCGGAAACTGTCTTCCGCGGAGTGCAACTACCAGATTGGTGACAGGGAGTTATTGGCCATCGTGCAGGCCCTTAAAGAATGGAGGCACTTGCTCGAGGGCTCGGTGGTTCCGGTTCTCATCCTGACGGACCACAAGAATCTGACCTACCTCTCTGAGGCCAAGAGATTGACACCACGTCAGGCCAGATGGGCTCTGTTCTTGTCACGTTTTAATTACGTGGTCTCCTACCTACCCGGTTCCAAGAACATCAGAGCGGATGCCTTATCACGGCAGTACTCCGAGCTGTCCGGGGAGGAGTCGATTCCGACTTCGGTCATACCTCCGAATCAGATCCTGGCCGCCATTCGCACCAGCCTGACCTCTCCCCTGGGTGAGCAGATTTTGGCGGCTCAATCTGGTGCTCCCTCTGGGAGACCCAACGGCAGGTGTTTTGTGCCTGAGGAGTTGCGCACTCGGTTGTTGCGAACCTACCATAACTCCAAGGCCGCGGGGCATCCTGGAAAGAATCAGCTGTCCTGGGCTGTTTCACGTCTGTTCTGGTGGCCTTCTCTACGTTCCGACATCGCCGCATATGTAGCGGCATGCTCCGTTTGTGCCCAGAGTAAGTCCCCTCGGCACCTTCCGTTGGGCCTTTTGCAACCCATAGCCACCGGGGAGCGTCCATGGTCACACCTGGGGATGGATTTTATTGTGGACCTCCCTGCATCCCGAGGCCATACGGTCATTCTCATGATAGTGGATCGGTTTTCCAAAATGTTCCACTGTGTTCCTCTCAAGAAGTTACCCTCTGCACAAGAGTTGGCCTCGATTTTTGCCAGGGAGGTCTTCCGGTTGCACGGTTTGCCCAAGGAGATTGTGTCGGATTGGGGGAGTCAGTTTGTGTCCAGGTTCTGGCGCGCCTTTTGCTCCCAGTTGGGGATTCATCTCTCTTTCTCCTCGGCCTACCACCCTCAGTCCAATGGGGCCGCAGAACGATCCAATCAGGCCTTGGAGCAATTCCTTCGTTGCTATGTCTCCGATCACCAAGACAATTGGGTTGACCTCCTGCCTTGGGCTGAGTTTGCCAGGAACACGGCGGTGAACTCTTCCTCTGGGACGTCTCCCTTCATGGCCAATTATGGGTTCCAACCTGCCGTGTTACCGGAGGTATTCTCTCCCCAGGATATTCCGGCTGTGGAGGATCACCTTTCCGTCCTACGTGCTTCTTGGGTACAGATCCAGAGGTCCCTTGAGGTCTCTGCGCAGCGCCAGAGACTCCAGGCTGATCGCAGACGAGCGCCCGCTCCTTCCTACCAGGTCGGAGACCGCGTATGGTTGTCCACCCGCAACCTCAACCTTCGAGTGCCCACTCCCAAGCTGGCGCCTCGCTTTGTTGGTCCCTTCCGAGTGCTTCGCAGGGTAAACCCGGTAGCCTATGCCCTTGCGCTTCCTCCTGGCATGCGGATCTCCAACGTGTTTCATGTCTCCCTGTTGAAGCCACTGGTGTGTAATCATTTCACTTCCTCGATTCCTCGGCCTCGTCCGGTCCAAGTGGGCAATCGTGAGGAGTATGAGGTGAGCAATATCCTGGACTCACGCCTGGTCTGCGGCCGGGTGCAGTTTTTGGTCCATTGGCGTGGTTATGGTCCAGAGGAGCGTTCCTGGGTTCCCTCCGCAGATGTCCATGCTCCTGCCTTGCTCCGAGCCTTCCACGCACGCTTCCCTCAGAAACCGTTCCTTACTCCGCGGAGGAGGGGCCCTTGAGGGGGAGGTACTGTCATGGTCTCACCTCCTTGCTGTACTCCTTCGTTTGACATGTGCTGGCGGCCATCTTGGTTTCTGGGTTTCTTGTAGCCTCCCACCCTGCGGCTCCTCCTTCCCACTGGGAGGAGCTGGATGCCTAGCTCATATATATAGGAGGTCTGTGGCTTCAGTTCCTTGCTTGGTCCTCCTGTGCTCACATGCTTCTAAGACTGCTGCTGCTTCTGGTTCCTGATCCTGGCTTCGTCTGACTACCCTGCTGATTCCTGATCCTGGCTTCATCTGACTACCCTGCTGGTTCCTGATCCTGGCTTCGTCTGACTACCCTTCTGGTTCCTGATCCCTGGTTTCGCAAGACCCTGCTTCGGTTTAGCCATCCGTTTGGACTTTTGCCTTACAGCTTTATTTTCAATAAAGCCTTCTTATTTCCACTCATCTCTTGTTGTACGTCTGGTTCATGGTTCCATGACAGTATAGTAGCAAACGACTCCTGCCCTACCTCTTCACAATGGCTCTGGTACCAGTCATGTGATCGGCATTAAGGTCATGTGCTAGCGTCTGACATCAGGATGAATCAGTGATAGGTGGGGAACAAGGGGTAGTCACCTACCCCCAGT
Organism: Bufo gargarizans; assembly: GCF_014858855.1. Taxonomy (NCBI): domain Eukaryota; kingdom Metazoa; phylum Chordata; class Amphibia; order Anura; family Bufonidae; genus Bufo; species Bufo gargarizans. The sequence continues at coordinate 3,364,464 of NC_058080.1, forward strand.
GTCACACCGGTCACTATAAAAAAAAAAAGGATGCGGTTGAGCGCCAAGTTCCCAAATGACAAGGTGTAGGTGGGTGGTGGTAAAGGTAGTCATTATTAGTATCGAAAAAATCATCCAAGTTAAGGTGCTGTGGGCTGATAGGTAGCACACAGTGGTGGGTAGGTGAAAGGTACAGGAATAAGATGACGTTTAACAGTAGTATTAGGTAAACTCTTAAAAACCTGAAAATCAATCACATATACATGCATAAAAATTGAGTGACTTCTTTAGAATCGTTAAAAACATATAATGGTAAAAATAAAGATAAAATTAAAACAATGTTAAAAATCCACTCACTTCACATGGGGGGTTGCCAACAGGATGACCTTGAGGCACCTGTGGCAAGTAACCCCCCTAAGCCGGGATCGCGTGTAGGTTTGTTAGAGGTTAACGTCTACGACCTGGGTGTACAGCCTGGTTGGTAAAGCAGCAGACAAATCCAAGGGTACGTAATCAATCCTCTTTAATGGTTTAAAATAAGGCTCAACGCGTTTCAGGGGTCATAGTACCCCCTTCATAAGGAGCAGTATATGACGTCAGACGCTACCCGGCATCAGCATCATGTGGGAGCTACCTACGTCACATGGCACCCGGAAGTAGCGCACAAAAAGTTGAGGACGCCAGCAGCACCTCGCTGCTACATCTGCCGGACATCCTTGCCACTGCGCCTCTTCCGATGCTCCTACCAAATATGGCCCCCTGACACCGGAGATCACTGAAAGCCCATTCGACCACCTCTCATGGGCACGCAAGTACTGCTAACCATATCAGTACTTTAATGTGACTGGTCCATATTATATATTGACATTCTAATTTTCATGTGTATCTATGAGCATTACAATATCGGGTTAAACTCAATACAACCGTACATGATACAGGCCTTTATATATAATCAATAATGGTTGGGAGAAAAACAGTTAGGAATTCCTAGGGGAGTGCAGGTGTGTGATAAAAACCAACATACCCCATCTGGCTCCAGCTATGAACATTAGACATTGGCTTCAGTCCTAGTCCGCCTCTACAACAGTGACTTTATCATAGCCTGATGTACATTGTCTTCTGTTCAGCTAACCTGGAATACATTAAGTCTATAAGACAAGCCAGTCAGTAGCTGGTAATAAATATTGATCACCTATAAAGTGATCATCTCACTATCAGAGAAGAAAAAACAAAAAGTAAAAAGAAAATTAAATAAATTAACTTGTATATAGTGTATCTTGAAGTGCTCGGGTGATTACTATTGGTGATAGGTTTTTTATAGTCAGATATGTCACCTGATGAGCCTGACACCAACCAGGTGAAATGCGTAGGGGTGATATAGGACACCTCTATGAACTTTTTCTATTCCATTTTTCTATATTATATGGTATGTATAATCTCAGCTAACATTTAGGGTGCTTTCTGTCACTACATCTGGTTATGTGTATTTGTTTATTATTTTTTGTATCTAATATAGTCCAGGTTTAAATATAGGGCTATATCTTCCACAGTGTTGGAATCCTCCCCGTGCTAGGGTCATCCCAGGGCCACCAGGAGGCACGAGACACGGGATCTCCCCTATCGGGGCGGCTATTCCGTATTTAGGCAGGGCAACAGACCTAGGGCCAGTACTAGGGAGACCGCCCTCAATTAAGGCCCAATAAACATCTGCCTACCCTCTTGCAAGCACCGTGCAATGGAATAGCAATTTGACCTAAGGTTTTGTTTTTGTTTTCCTTTTTATTATTATTACTTATTAGTACTTGTATTGCTGCAGTACTTTAGAGTAAAACATGGGAGTGCAGGCGTTACAAAAGTTGAAATTTTTGTGCAAAGCATTTTGCACAAAATATGTGACTTTTTGGTATTTTATGCTGCTGACAGTATTTTCAAACGATAAAAATTGCCAGAGCTTCCTTATTGCACCACATTTATGTAAACGGGCTTAAACTATAGCTAAAATATATTCCTGTCCATACCTGGTGTAAATTTCAGTTTTTAGCGCATGAACAACCCAGGAGGTGGGAAATTTATTAAGAGGCATACACCTCTTAATATACTTGGAGCATCTTAGTCCACTGGACTTTTTAGTAAGACTAGCATATGAAATGCCATTCTTAGTAAATCTAACCAGTAATACTTTATAATGTGGGAGCCTGACAGTATTTCATTCTGTTCGTGGTTATTGCCTTATAAATCAACTAACAGGTCCCCTTTAATGATCACATAAAATGTTATCACTGCATTGAGTTGACCTATATTTTTTTTCCAAATTTGCCTATTAAGTTAAGTGCCTTTTTTTGGGGGTACTTTTCAGAAAGTCATACATTTTGTTCTATGCAATTTTATTTTCAGTGAATATTCCTATTAGAAAAGAACCATAAATCCTACATCAGTGCTATAACAGGTCACGGCTAATAACTTTATAACCTAAAACAGTTTAAGAATGCGCATTCCAAGTAATTTAATCTTTTTTGCCATTTGACCTATGATTCGGTGAATATATCTTTCCCGTGGAACAGTAACCAGTATTTGAGCAGTTTGATGTTATCATCTTCACTTCCACAGTTATCTATTTCTTTGCCTGCAGAAAGATGTTCAATTATAAAACTATGTGGGAACTAACTAATTGGAGAGATTTTGAGGAAAGATTAGTGTACTGCTTATGTCTACAGGGAATGAACTTATCTTTACAGTGAATATTTATGGAATGGAGTTAAATTCACATATAAAAAATGGAACTCACACCTTTGTATGTAGAATATGATAAAAATTCACTCACTTGTGAAATTTCAATCTCAGGCACTTTCATTGTAATACTGTATGTAAGATCAGACTCTGGCAATTTCATTTTAATTTGTTTTCTGCCTTCTATTTCATTTGTATCCTTTCATGAATTCGAAACTTCTGATTGTTTAGATAGATGTTTTCTCTATGAGTTGTTGAAAGTCTCTATATCTAGGTTAGTAAAATTAAATTTGTTTGGATTAGAATCTGTGGGTAAATTGAAAACCAATGAAGAGAATGTTGCAGATAGTGGAATATGACACCTTGAGTTTTGTTCTCAGTACTCTCTAATTTGTGATGTAGACTCTATAATCTCACATGTTTCTCATGTCTTATTTGTATTCTTTCCTATGCTAGGACTTGTTTGTGTCCGGTTATGGAATATATACAGTTGAAAGAAAAAGTATGTAAACCTTTTGGAATGATATGGATTTCTGCACAAATTGGTCATAAAATGTGATCTGATCTTCATCTAAGTCACAACAATAGACAATCACAGTCTGCTTAAACTAATAGCATACAAAGAATTAAATGTTACCTTGTTTTTATTGAACACACCATGTAAACATTCACAGTATAGGTGTGAAAAGTATGTGAACCCCTAGACTAATGACATCTCCAAGAGCTAATTGGAGTGAGGTGTCAGCCAACTGGAGTCCGATCAATGAGATGAGATTGGAGGTGTTGGCTACAGCTGCCCTGCCCTATAAAAAAACACACACCAGTTCTTGGTTTGCTTTTCACAAGAAGCATTGCCTGATGTTAATGATGTCTCGCACAAAAGAGCTCTCAGAAGACCTATGATTAAGAATTGTTGACTTGCGGGGGGCGGAGCTAGCGCCTGAGCTGAATGGAAGCGTCCGGTGTTAGAGCTCCTGCTGAGGGAATGGTAATCTTTTGCACAAAGAGCTTAAAATGGTCAAGTACGGTGGCCAGAAACAAGGGGACCTAGCTTCACAAGCTAAACCACCATCTGCAGTTTCGGACATGACGAAATACCTGAAAAAACAGCAAGCAGCCGGCCCGGCCAAGGAAACTAAGGTGGCCGCGGCTCCCGGCAGCGCTCCACGAGGCCGCACCTCAAGCCTCTCTGAAGCTGAGGACGACACAGGAGAAGAGGGTGAGTCCCGCAACCTCCCGGTTTCACGTCGCTTTATCAAGCAAGCTTTAGAGGAGGCAATGCACCCTATAATCTCTAAATTACAAGAGGTGGCTCAAGACATACAGCAGATAGGCCATAGAGTGTATTCGCTGGAGGTTACGCAGGCTGAGACGTTAGATCACAGCGCTGCAGTTACTCACTCACTGTCTGCTTGTCAGTTTCATATAAACCAGTTGTATTCCTCCCTGGAAGACCAGGAGAACAGAGGGAGACGTAACAATCTCCGGTTTAGAGGGATCCCGGAGACGGTGTCTGCCTCAGACATCCCAAATGCTATAACAAAGATTGTTACTTCCTTACTAGGAGAATTTGATCCAGCCATGCTGGTAATTGAAAGGGCACATAGAGCTTTATGCCCTCGTCCAAAGGACACTGACCCTCCTAGAGACGTTATCTGTCGTTTTTTGAATTATCAAGACAAGGAAGCGATACTAAAAGCTGCCAGAATTGCATCATCGATCCTCCTGGAGGAGGCACAGATACAAATATACCAGGACTTATCTCCATCTACTCTGCAAAA